>NC_031770.1:103448544-103492701 GCF_001522545.3 Parus major
CCTCCCTCCTTCTATTCCCTCTTTCTCTCTCTCTCTATTTCCATGCCCTTTTTTCTCAGGCTCACAGGCCTGTTTTGTGAACCTAGGTGCACTGGATGATAGAGTTACACCCACAGATTCACCCTCCCTAAAAACATTCACAGTCAGACTTGCCACTGCATGTTTCCCTCCTTTCTGAAGCTGAACAAATTGCACAGAAAGAATTGAAACAACTTAGATTTCCTTTCTAGTTTCTTCAGATGCCACAATAACTGAGATTGAGTTATTCTTGATTTTCATACTCTGCAGATACAAAGAGCAGTACTCATTGCTCAGAGGGGGAAACTGGGGTGGGTTAGTCACAAGTGATAAGCTCCCTGTGGCTGTTCCAGAGGGGCTGGACTCCAAACTGAGTGATATTGGCATCCTGGCCATGGCTGGGGCAGGGCCTGGACACCCACCAGCAGTGCCCAGCCACGGCTGCTCAGCCTTTGGGCTGACAGTGCTTCTCAAAGGTCTGCTTGAAAGTATCCTTGAAGAAAATGAGGACAATGTGCTCAAATAAACACCCGCTTTTATACAGTGTCAGGAGTTGGTAAGCATCATAGCTGGAAGCCAAAGCCATTGAGTGTTTGTACCCTGATGACAGAAATGAAATGCTTCAGGTGGTTTCCTTTACATTAACTTTAATCATATCTCCAGTCCTTTGTACCAATATGTACCAGCAATAGTTTTAACAGTTACATTTCTACTGCAGCCTTCTTTCTTCACACTTAGCATCTGTTATAAGACAGATTTTTAGGAGAAAAATACTCAGGCCCGGAAAGAAAGCACAGCCCTGGCTGAAGGGCAGCCCTTGACAGACATTTGCCATTTTCACCATGAGCATCCTAACAAGAAAGATATTTGTTCAATCTAAGCTTGCCCTTTCCCCTTTAAACCACATTTTGTTTGTATTATATAATTTCCTGATATAATTTCCTGAGCTCAAGAATGAGAAGAATTAAGAGGAATTATTCTGTGTGGGTTTTTCCTGTCACACTTTCAGAGGGAGAGAACCCAGATTTTTGTCTCTCAGGAAGTGAGGTTCAACAATAGTAGGAATATTGTATCTTGATATATTAGAGCTGTTCCAAGGTCAGGTGAGAGGGGAAAAAAGGACAACGCGAGCTGTTGGCTCCTGGTAGACTGGTAAACATCTTCCATTGCAGGGAGCTCAAAAAGGAAAAGCAAATAATTCCCACTTCCAAATGTCCTGTTACTCTTCTGAGAATGTATAATATGTGTATGTTAAGAAAAATGCTCACAGGCCTTGGTCTGCATTGGGGCTACTTGATATAAGCAAGGGAGAGCCCCTCTGGGGAGAGGTTGCAGTCCAGGTAGACAAGGGGGATGAAGGCTGAGAGAAGAAAGAAGTCTTCAGCAAAGCAATGTGCGGTCTGCCAGGACAGCCCTGCTCCTCTACACTTCCAGGCTGGATTTCTGCAGGCCATACCTGAAAAACACGTGAGGTGCAATGGACCTGGCTTGTAATAAACAGCTCCTGCTTATGTGTGAAGGTCTGAAAATGGCATTTCTAATAAATGCTGGAATTTATGGATTTACTAACCCAGCATTAAAAGTAGGTTGAATGTTTCAATAGGATTTATGATGGTACCTTTTCTCTCTGTTAACAAAGGCTGTAAGAAAGTGTGAAGAACAGGTAATACAATTTACACCAAGAAATATCTTAGTAAATGCCTAATTACACCATTTAAACTGTGTTTGCTGAAGCCCTGGGCTATACTCTGCTGCATGAATTTTTGTAAATCTTTGACATTACAGCTGCTTAAATACATGCCAGGAGCAATATTGGATCTGTCAAGCAGAGATAGAGGCTTCATTGTCCAAAATTAAAGGTGTGTGGAGCCTCAGATAGCTTTTCACTTCTGCCTGCTCTGTTCTGGTGTTGGAGAGCCTGTGTAAGGAGCCAAAATCCAGCTGAAGGATCAAACCCTCTACCTCTGTAGCATGAACGATAGGTATCACTAGCACAGTGTGTCTGGATTAGGAAGATTCAGCAGAGCTACCTTGTTTCTGATTTTCTTTGCCCTTTGAGGACTCTGGAGCCACTCCCGCACCCTGAACAAAGCAGAGAAGCCCTGCCAGCCCAGCCCAGTGTCTGAGTTTTAACTAAATTAACTGCAGTCCTTCCCAGTACAATGTGTTACCTGTGTGATCATGTACATCTCCTTTGTAGTGCACTTCTCAGCATAGTTTTTTAACACAGTTAGGAAAACTTGATTAGATAAATATGCCTACAGTACCATCAAGTTGGGACTATTTTCCTGAAAATAATCACATGGGAACAACTCCTTTTGGGAGACCAAAAAATTTGTTGCAGAGAAGGGGATCAAGTGATGTGTCAACAGGAGAGTCAGAAACAACCATAAGCAAAAGGGGTTTTGCCTCAATAAACATTAAAAAAATAAACTCTTTTGCATCCTCTGCATTTTCAGAGACATTAGGAAAAATTTAATTCAGAGCATGTGGATTTCAGTATTCAGTATTCCCATTAAATGAGGCTTTCTCACTCGCTTCTTCTCAATGTTTCAAAATTGAGCTGAAAATTAAATATTGCTTCTTCCATGAGACTTTGAATGGTGAGTCCTTCCTCTGGTGGGCACAAAACAAAGTCAAATGTGCTGGGACATTAAAGTTATCTTGGCACACTTTTGTCAGAAGAGACATGGTATACTTGGGGATGAAAAGTAATTTCCACCATCTTCCCAGAATTCCTTGGAGATGAAGAGTAATGATAAATCTTTCCACTTCCTCGCATGGTTTAGGGTTGCTGCATGGTGTTTGAACAGCTGTTCTTGTCCCATCCCTGAAGGTGGCTGCAAGTCAGGGGAAGAGGAAGAAATCTGAGTATATATCATTCTAAAGTGGCAGGCAGGATGAGTTATTGGGTTTTTTTCCCACTGATAAATCCCTTGTTTCTGTTAGTGATACTGAACATGCTATGCTGTCATGACTGGGGAGTTTCAGCAACTCACCACAGTGCTCAGTGTGCCTGTCATGTAGCAGAAAGGTTTAACTCAGTGTCCTGGCTCAAATTTCCTAATATACAAATCTCTCTAAACTCCCTTTAAAGCCCCCAAAAGACACATCTCCTGGAGAAATCTCCCCTGTCCCGTGGCTTGGGTGACTTACTAGTTACAGCTGTCCTGCAGTTTCCTAACCAGAGAATTCCTGTAAAATAATGCAGTAAGTATACAATGTGTTGCCCCTTCTTAGAGGGCTTGCATAGAGAAAAAACTGCTTATATGTAATTTCCCCCTTATTTAGTAACATTAAAGGCATAATGGTCAAAGCCATTATTTATTGCCAATTGTCCCAGCTGATCCAAGAAAGCATGTTTTCTTACAAAAGAGGGAAATGTCTTCAGTCTACCAGTGTGTTGCCACAAGAGTGAAGTCTGGATAATTCCCACAGTGAGCACAACACCATGCTGGACACTCCAGCAGAGGAACCTCTAAAATACACTGCTTCTTTACTCCAGGGGACCTTAGTGAGTGACATCTCTGGGGAGCTGCATTTGGTTCTGTCTGTGGCTGACATCTGACAGTGAATTTAAACAACTTTGGTTGTGTCTGTGGTGGTCCACTGATCTGGTCAACATCTCCATGGAGACATCCCGGTCTGCTGTGCTCAGTCTCAGCTCACTGCTTGCCAGATTTCAGCTTTGCTGTGTCTCCACAGGCTCCTCCTGGTACACATCAGACCCCAGGTGGAATCAGCTTCCCTTAAAGCTTTCCTATGTGTAAAAATCATTTTTAGCTTCCCTCTGCCTTCTGTGGCATCAAAGCAGCATGCTGAGGGACGTATTTTTCTCATTCAAAGGGAACTGTCAAAGATAGATAAGAAGAAAATTTTCCTCCAACATCTTATTTTGCCTCTAATGACTTTAAAGAAGCCTCAGAAGAGTCGAGACCTAAGTGACAAAATTTACATATGTGAATTGAAGTGGTAGGAGACCCATCATCCCTGTCTCTTAGTCCTTCATGGAAGCAGGGGGCCACAAACCCTTTGCTGCTTGCCCTTAGGACAGTCACAGCTCCTAGGCAGGACACCTTGATCACTTAAATAATAAGAGCTATCCAGAGGAGGGGTGAGTTTGTACAGCCACAATACAGGAGCAGGTGGCAAGTTAGCACCTACACACAGAAACGGGCTTTGTGTGACTTTTGAGGCTTTTCTTCTGAAAGACTGAAAAAAGAAGTCTGGATGGTTTAGGAATGTGTAAGGGTTATGAATTCTGTGCTATTTGCAGCAGCTCATCTGCTGGAGGCCAGCAGACACAACAGTCCCCAATGAAAGCAGATCTTGTCATTCCCTCTCTTCTCTCTTTGATCAACTCCAAGAAGAAATCTCAGCCTCTTCCCTCCCAGTTCCCCCACAAAAGTTCACTGAAGAGCAATTTGGCACCAGGCAGTGAACACCTTTTCTCTTGTTGTCCCTTTTATAACTGCAGATGATCAGTAATTTCCTTTGGCTGGGCCAATGCCATCACATTTTCTCCTCTTCCTGGAAACCTAGCTCAAAATTGACGTTAACATACAGAAAAGCTCTACTGTGCCTTACATTTATAAAGTAAAAACATTTATAAAGACACTGGTGATGCAGAGAGTTGGCAGACTCCAAGATCATGTCCCCAGCTGAGGGAACAGGGGAGCTGCACAGACCCCCAGAGGGAAGGGGAGCTGGAGGAGCAGACATTGCTTCACAGCATCTGCTGTCTTCTGAGGGCAGTACAGACTGCTGGACCCTGGCTTTGCTACTGTCATCTGAAAACCTGCAGAAGAGTCATTTTTCTGTAAAACCCCTTTGGTCAGATAGAATTTGAATGTTCTACATGTACAGTGATTATTTCTTCAGTTTTAGAGAAACAGTGAATGTAAGTCTGCACAGGAAAATGTGCTGAGGGCTTGTCCTAAAAATTGACTGAGGCTCACCAGAAAAAAATAAAGAACAGTTATAGTTTTAAGAAAAGAGTTAAAAAAACAACACAACTGTGCAATCTGTTTTACAGCATGTTTCACATATTTCCAAAGTCCATATCAACCTAACAAGTCACCAAAGATGTCAATGCCATCTACGGAGCACCCTGTTAAGGACTGGCAGCATCAATATTCCATATATTTAGTTCCTGGCCCTCTGATTTGAGTGTTGGATCCTAAATGAATGAAAATTCTAAATCCAAACCCTTAATTCAATAGCATTTGCCTTCCAAAAATTTAAAAGTCTGAATCTGGATTTGGATCTGAAGTACACCACCATACCACCAGAGGGGACTTGCCTCAACTCCCAGCATAAATGCCCCATACACTTTGGAACACATTGTGATTTTAGTCAGCAACTAGAAAGCAAAGCAATGGGTATTTCTCAAATGACTAAAGTAAAAAAAATTGATGCATTTTATATGTAAAGATAAATAATTTAAATCTTTTGGGCAATATTTTATTTATTTAACAAGTAAAAAGCTATTTTGCATCATAAAAGAAAGCCAAAAAGACAAAACTGACCAAAGCTGAAAAACAGGAAAGCCATGGGGGAAGGAGAAAAAAGGAATTCTAGTTACTTTGCATAACAGATGGCAGCATAACAGAGAACAGCTGATGCTGGTAGCCTAAGGGAATTTTCCTGTGTCAGAAATAAAATAAAATTTAGGATATACAGAACCCCCCCTTAAATGAGTTTCATAAAAAGTGTCATACTTAATGTATGACCTCTGGTGTCTGTATATCTTGCCTGGGCAATTCATCCACTTTATGGCTCACTCTCAGTGACCTCTCTTCCCCATGAATGGTGAATGAAATATTCTCAGCAGTGACATGCCTCTCCCACTCTGCATCTTCCCAACTGGCTTGTCCCGTTACCACACACACCCCCCATCACACCAGGCTTAAGTTTTATGAAAGGGATAAACTAAACCATGAAGGCAAGCAGCTTGGTTTGCCTTCCCAGAGGGTTTTGTAGAGCTAAATACCATGGAAGCTAACTAAGATATCCAAATCTGAGTATCTTGTCTGAACAAGGTATACAGTGTGCAAAGGAAAGGAAGCTGCAGTGAAGAAGCCCTGAAAAAGGACAACACAGGAGACAAAAAATGATCATCATGAAATAAATGATCTCATGCAGCAGACATAATCTGAATAATCTCATGCAGCCACATGTGCTACTTGAAGGATGATGGGCTCAAGTAATTTTGGGCTATGTGCAAATGAATGTCAGTCTGTCCCTGTGTGCAAGGCATTTGTGCACTGCCATTTGGCGAACAGGGGACAAACTGAGCCACTTGACCTAGCACTGAACATACCTGTTATAGCTGTTATTGTAACGAGTAGCAATCAATTAACTCGAGTACGCCATTGCACCAAAAGAGAAAATTGATTATTAGTAATTAGAGTCATTATTCACTAAAAGCAACATGGTAGAATTTTCCATGTACCAAACTAACTCAAGTCCTTTTGAATTAATGTGCTACTTTTTTCCCATGGATTCAACTAGAAGCAAGTCAAGGCCTGAGATCTTTGGAAATACCCATCCAAAGAAGGAACCTTGCCTTGTTCAATATAATTCTTCTAAGACTTTGGAAAAAGATGAAGTTTTACTATCCTTAGAATCATACAATATCCTGAATTAAAAGGAGCCCTCAGGGATCATCAAAGTCTATCTTCCTTAGAATGTAGTAGATGGGATCAGCATAAAATTTCTGATGGAAGCACTCTTAGAGAGGAACTACTTCTTCCATCCATCCAAGTCCTAAGAAGTGGTCTGATGAATGATGTGCTCAGCACCATTTTATTCCCAAGATAGGTTCAGCCATGTAGCTCTCATCCCAGATCTTACTCATTACTGACTAAGGAAGGGCACAGGTCACCTGCAGCTGGCCATTTCCAAGTAGAAATGCTCTGTTGTGATCAAGCAATTCTTTCCCTTTACAATTACAAGGCAACAGTGGCTCAGAGCTGACTCAAAGGATCTGATCCTAGCCCAGATTTCCCATGCTGTTTAAGGCTGTTTCACATAATCATTGGAGGTAGAAGGGATCTCTGGAGACCATCTGGTTCAACAGCCCTGCTCAGAGCAGGGTCAGGATTTCCTCTCTGGAGATGCACGTTCAATATTTATTCACTTCAGCTGTTCATGGATGTCTACAAAGGCCCCTGAGATCCTTGAGAGGGAAGTGCTACAGAAGTAAAATGCATGTGACAACTATCTGGATATTTATCTATGCAACTTTGGTACCTGCAGGCTCAAGAATGTGTCTATGTGCGTGTGTATGTATATATTTACGTTTCCTGAGGATGTTGGCATGAATCAACACTTCTGTCCTAGTCACAGCTTTTATTGTGGTTGCTGTTATTATTTATTTTTGCTGTAACAGTAAAGCTCTGTGTTATGGAGGTAAGCTCTCTTTTTAACTCCCGTCTGGATCCTCAGCACTCGGCACCCTATATTACCTCTGGGTTTCTCAAGGTCTTTAAGCAAAAGGAGCTCCCACTCCATCAGCATCCCCTCACATTTACTGGAGAAGGATGCCATGAGTCCTTGGTACAGCCTGAGTGAGTTAGGTGTAGCCTGAGAACCCTGCTGGTTTGGACACACAAATACACAGCGATGACAGACCTTACTGCAAAGGAGCTTAGGCAATAGCACAGTGCCTATCATCTCACAGCAGGGAGTGGCCAAGCAGATGAGGCACCCTTGGCTCAGGTAGCTCAGGGCTGTGGGGCTCTAGCATTTTGTTAGGCTTCCTGAGCAACTGAATTGCTCGATAATCCACAGGAACTATCCCCTGGAACAGAGATAACAAAAGATTTTCTGAGCTTGGACCCAGGTTTTGTGGGTTTATAACCTAGAGAGAATGAGGTCCAGATTTTTTATTCATGTCATTTTGTTTGACCCCATGCAGGCAGAGCCAGGTCCTTAAGCTTGGCCATAGGGTGCCTTTATACAAGGCACTGTGATGTTTGGGTTACATTTTTATTTACCTCCCACTTGTAAAAAGATCATGGGAACCAGATTTCTGTATAGGAAGGGATCAGATGCTGATCATTTCAACAGCAAACATGATTGGAAATGACAACCACAGGCAGATCTGCAGATCTGTACACTCTGGTCTGCCAAAATAAACCCTGGTGAAGAGCACAGACCTTTGCAGAATGCACCAATAAGATAGGCTGTACTTTTGTTTTTCTATTTACTTTTTTTTTCCTCTGAAAAAAAGTTTGAAACATACCCTTATACATATCTGGCCACAGTGAATCAGGGAAGCTGAACAAGTTTCATATAACAAACACCATTCAGTGTGAATCCTAAAGAAAATCTCCTGTAAAGTATCTCAGAGAGCTGCAGAAATAAATGTTGTACAGGCTGCCATCTGGCCGTAGTATCCACATGCATGTATTTGAATGGAATGGGAGGCAAATGAATATTATTTTCCTGGTTTACTGCAGGAGCTTTAAACAGAATTTCAGTTCTCACATTGTGTGCTCCAGCTGCCATCACAGCTCCAGTGCAACATCTGTAACACTATCAGTCAAAGAAATCACAAGGAATCCTTGAAACGAGGAGCACTGTAAATAAAACCAGCACTAGAAAGCATTCAAAACATCATAATCCTGCCTACTCTACACAGATATTAGTGAGCCCCCTTGGGACAGCAGTCTGTGCAACTGTGGAGGAGCTGCTGTCTGTGACACTGTTGGATTTGTGGGTGAAAACAGAGCAAGAATCCAAGGAAAAGGGCAAACAAGCGAGGAAAACCTTACAACCTGGAAGGTGAGGGTGATGGCTTCCAAATCCAGTCAGCAGATTGCTGGCAGTTAACAGAGCTATCACAAGTGGTTTTGATTTGGTTTCAGTGAAAGGCTTGATGAGAAGGTAGTTGTGAAATAGGATGACTGACTCTGCTAAGTCAATGCACTACAGCTGGAGCCTGTTCTAGGAGTAATGAGCTAGGAAATGGCAAAGACAGAAACCATGTCTGATTCTGAAGGAACAACAGCTCATTCTCATCTTCTCTTGTATCATCTTCCTGACTTCTCAGTTCCCTTTCTCTTTGCTCAGCTTTAATGGGTGGTGTTGAATTATTTCCACTGTGTCACAATTGTCACAGGTGTTGTCTTCCAGTTTGCTTTGCATTTCTGCTATTACACACAAAATTAACCTGCATTGAATGCTTGCTCCAATAAATCTCTTACAATCTTCTGTATAAATTGGATATGAAAATCCTTGCTTTGTTATACATGTTTAGACATATCATAATTGAACATAGTTCCTTAAATATATTTTATCTGCTTCCTGATGAATCATGCTACAACATTTTAATTTCCTAATAAAAGATCTGTTCCATCAGATTAAGCAAATAACACTGAAAGCATTGAAAATTGAGGGAATTAATTTGTCCTGCATAGAAAGTGGAGAGGTCCTAATTTCTGTCGTTCCTAATTTCTGATTCTAATGTGAAATCTGAATTCTCATTTCACATCTCATTTCCAGTGCTCCCCATCTGGGGACTGTTCTCAGAAACAGAAGCTGCACTGGCAGAAAAATGGAGAAGACAGAAACTTCTTGATTTCAAAATTTTATAAACAGCTAAAAAAATCACCCAGCACAGATGAGCGAAAAATAGGCATTGTTCCCCCTGTGACCACGATTTCTCTGCTCTGATATTGCCATAATAGAGCCTGGGCATTGACAGCCACTAGTGATGCCAAAATCCCTCAGGAACGGACAACTCCATCTGGCAGCTTTTTCTGCTGTCATTTGGGGTTATCTACTTGGTCATCCCATGCTGGCCCTCCCTGTGGACAATGCCTTATTGCCAAAAACCACAAACTGAGTGTTTAAGTCTCTATTTCAGCCTACACTTCAGTCACTTGAGACATCCTGTCGGGTTGAAGCCAGGATGAGTAACTTGCATGCCTCTGCATCCTGCCTCTGCTCTGGCAAGGTGTCTATGAAAACATCCCTCCGCTCAGAAGACGTGGCCCGGGGGCACATACAGCCCCAGGACAGCAGCTCTGGCATGCTGGCAGGGTGACTGGAGCTCCTCCATACTGAGTCACGTTCCCCCTGCTCCAAACAGCAGGGCATTGGTTTATTCCCAGCCAGGAGCACAGGGCAGGCAGTCACATCTCTGAACACATCCACTCTGTACTTGGATGCAAACACGTCCAGTCATACCAGACAGGTAAACACTACTGCATTTTAGCTTTCCCCAGAGATCCTGGATTAGCAGAGCTCCTCCTGTCAAGCATCTCCATTCCTCTCTTCCTGCTCCTCGTTTCTCACTCACTGCTCCACTATTCCAAGGCCTCCTTGCAGGTTTGCTTTTGAGCAGCTGTACTTTGTTACTGGTTTTGTTGTGATAGCACCCAAAGCCCTGGCCACAGACAAGGTCTCTGTGGTCACAAACTGCTTCACTGGGCTTTCATTTCCAGGATTCATCTGGGTACTGGGGGGGATGAGTGATCTGCGGGCTTTTGGAAGGAAACACAGCCATAAACCCCAGGACAACACCAGCCTTTTCTGCATTTTACACAAGCTTCACAAAAGCTGTGTCAGATGAAACTATTTATAGTCCTGGGCACTGCTCACTTCTGGTTTGGACCTAGTCCTTCCCATTTTCCTCTGCCCTGATGTTTGGTGGTTTGAGCACAGTTTAAGAGCCAGAGTTTTCTGATCTAACTGTGCCACTCACCCCTTGTGTGGCCCTGTGCAAAGCCAGGGACCTCTCCTGTGTCAGCCTCCTCATCTGCAAAAGGAGCGTAGCCCCTGCTCACCTCCATCCTCTGAGAGTGAAAAAATCAATTTACATTTGTGAGACACTTTTGATGCTTCACAGAGCACAGAGCTTCCTGAGTGCTAAATGTGACTGGGATGAATAGGACCATCTACAGAGCTTGTGCACGGGGTTGTTACTTAAAAGTCTTTGGGAAAGAGGAAAAGGTGATAAACGCGCAGCAAAAAGCAACCTTTTCTTGGAAAGAAAACGCAGCAGACTGAGTGAAGGACAGCTTCTCCAGGTCAACAACTAAGCTGGAAGTGCTATTTTGGGGCCTTTTAGCCAAAAAGCTGCCTGACCCTCAGACTGTGGGCATAAACAGGGTGCTTGCACAGGTACAAATTGCTCCTGTGTTTGGAGGCCTGCGGAGGAACTGAAGAGGCTCTGGGGCTAGCCCAGGAGATTTTGAGTGTACCTGGAATGGGGATGGGGTGCACTCCTCACCCATGGCAGAGCAGCAGGCTCAGATTTCATGCAGGCTATAATTTTGCCTGCTGCTGCTGCTAGATCCTAATAACCAAACCGAGAAGGGAATTTTTACGCCATCCGAGGCATTCCCGATCCCCCTCCGCATCTAGTGAAAACTTAATAGCGTGAGAAAATGCCTTCCTGTAGCATATTGTAAACCACATGCAGAACAGGAGCAGATGGAGGGGCCTGTCCCCACTGGATGGAGGGGCTCTGTCAGGATGCTCCCTGCCAGGGGATGGGAGCAGCAAGGAATGGCACCTTTGCAGGGTGCAGTGTTCAATCAATGAGGGTGAAGTCAGCAGAAATTGCAGAGGCTGTGGGATAATAACTCTTGCTGCTTGGAGGAATGTAAGTAAAAGGAGAGGGAGAACTGCCCTTCCGAAGTCTTTCCCCCATACAGATGGAAGCAGTTAAGATTCCTGCAAGAGCCAGGAGCAGCAAAGTTAACACATCTGGAAGTTTCCTGATGCCTGAAGTCAGGCCCTGGTGAACAATGCTCACTGGGCTGAGCAGGCTCTGCTCCGCTGCTTTTATTGCACTTGGACTCATTTCAAGCTCTGCTCCGTGATTAATTGCACTTTTAAAAATAAAGTTCAAAACACTTCCCAGGAAGTTTGGGGAAGGCAGAGCACTTCAGTGGCACCAGGAGCTCAGCACTCAGTGTAGTTGCAGTAGAGGAGCCCCAGATACAGCTTGCATTAGCCACAGCTTCATTTGACATGGGATCTTGTAACCCATTCCATCATGGAGAGGGTGTCAGGCCTCCCAAGCCTCTCCAACACCTGCCAGACACGGTAGGTTTGCAGCAGGTGTTAGCCAGGCTCTCCACAATCTTGTTTTAGTCCCTAGCCTGGGACCAGGCTAGAACTGTAGGTGTCCTCTGCCCCATGAAAATTATGGAAAGGAAGAGCCTTGTCCCTTCCCAGGGTGTTTCTGCCTATCTGTCCCAGGGCCTCACTCTAACTCACAATTAAAAAACATGTCAAAGATAATATTTTGGGGACCAGGGGGAAGGGCATAGTTAGAAAAGCATATCCTTGGTATGCAAAAGACATTCAGAGGACTGAAGATAGGTCCATTATGGTACTTATTGCCATAAAATTATGGTGGAGGGGCCAGAGGCAAGCCAGAGAAAAGGAGAACAGTGGGTACTTTTAATTTCATACTAGGATGGAAGTAGGCTCAAAGTCTTTGCTATAAAAACAAGTGTAAATTTGTGATGGAGAAGTGGCCAGCTGCTCCAGTGTTACTGGTGATAGAGGTGCAGAACTCACACTGCCTGAGAGGAACTGGTGTGAATTGGATGGAGACCTGGGAGCCAGGGTCATGGTAACTCACTAATACCTAACAAAAGGGTCTGTGAAGGGCTGTTGCACATGTTTTACAGCCCCTCCTGGACACCTGTATGAAATAGTGTGAACTCACAAATCCACAAAAACATTACCTTGGAGCCAGTCAGTCACAGGCACAAGGGATGCTCAAGGCTGTTTAGCACTCTGTTGGCACCCAAAGCTGCTCCAGGAGCCACTGAATACCTACAAGCTCTTTGCAAGTGTCCTGTTCACTGCAAAAGACAGAGGATGTTTTTCGTACAAAGGTCAGCAGAATAAACAACTAAAGATCGGCTGAACCGCTGGAAAATTTTGCAGGCAGGCAGCAAGAAGGGGAGCAGGGAGCTGCAGGCACCTTGGGCTTGCCTTGGCAGCCTCTGACAGTAACACAGCTCTGCACATTTGGGCTTTCAGGTTGGGTCGTGCCCACACAACACAAAACCCGTGGAGCCCTGCAACCATGAGGCATCACTGCAGACCATGCACTGAGGGGAACAGAGGCTGCAGAGGCACATGTACCACACGGGAGATGGGTCATCCTCTGGGCTCGAGGTGGGCTCTTGACATGTCTGGGCTTCTGGCACTTACCTCCCATTATCAGGTATGTCTGAAAAAAACCCAGATTGGTAGCCATGAAGGCGGGTGCACTGTAGGTTTATATTACAGCACGTCTGGAGTGCTCCTCCCTTTCCCTTCCGCCCCCTTCGTTTCCTCTATTAAACTGTCTTTGCATCTTGTCTCATGTTAGGACCTGATTTGGAAAATGATTTAACCGCTTGCTTAATTTTCATACACTGCAAGTCATTGTGTTGCAATCTCAGCTGGCTGCATGGAAAGCTCCCCCATGTGCTGGTACTGGCAGAAGGACCTGCTCTGGAATGATGGGCTGGGGGCTGAGCCTGCCCTGCAGGACCTGGGCCAGGGGGGTCTCTTTTGCCTCCAATGCTTTTGGGCTGCATCAACACCCAGTGAGTGGTTTGGCTGGGGGAGCTCTGGGACACTGTTTGCCATGCTGCTGTAGTATTTCGGGGTTCCTTTGCACCTCAGGTCTCTTTTGTAACCTCAGTTTGGCTCATCCTTGGGCTCTGCTCGGTTGTTACGGGGCACGGAGCACCCCGGGGCTGGGTGTGGGGTGGGTGTCCCAGCAGGTACCTGCATGTCAGTGCAGCTGGCTGGAATGCCATGGGGAGCACATGGCAGGCTGTGAGGTCACTGCTGGAAACAATACTTCCCTCCTTACAGAGCAGGGCTTTTTTCACCTATTTACCTATCATGCACAGATGCCTTCTGAGGCGAGGTCTGGAGTGCATGGGCCCTCAGAGAGGCAGCACTCCTTCAGAAATGCTCTTCTGCAAAGGTTTCAGATGCAGGTACTCATAGGAGGACTTTTAGACTCATAGAACCACAGAATTTCTTGGGTTGGGAGGAACCTTAAAGATCTTTCACTTCCTGATCCTCTGCCATGGGCAGGGACACCTTCCACTACAGCAGTTTGCTCAAAGCCCCATTCAACCTGACCTTGAACATTCCCAGTTAAAAAAAAGACTTACCCGGTTCAGCAGCACCAAAGGGTTGGTCTCCCATTACCCTGAAAATCCCTAGGGTGGGTTTTTTGTGTCTGTCCAGCATCAGGGTTGCACTGTGCAGGATACCTGATTGGTACCTGCTGTGTGTAACTACAGCACCATGCACTGCTGTGGGTGCTACCACAGTGCTGCTAATCATGACAAAAAGAACACCAGGGGCTGCTCTGAACCCAGGGAGCTCAGCTGTTAGCTTAGTTCTCCCTCTGGTTTATCTCTTGTGTACTCTTTCCTTTACCCTCAGCCCTGAAGGCATGAGTCTCTGTGCATTGAGGCTATATTGCACACTGTTTTACATATATATCAAATAATAAATTAACAAGAAAGGGATTTTCCTGAGACAGATCAAGCTTCTTACCAGAGGCATGTATCAGAAATCACTGTACATATGTAAAATTGCAGGTGGAGCAAGCCCGCACATGGAAATACCGCTCTTCACAAGCAAGAAATTACCATGCTGTTTTGTTTTTCTGTTTCGCTTTCCTCCTAGGAATTTCTTTCTGCTTCCATGCCTTATCTCCTGACCGAATTTCATACTGCGTGGAGTAGAGGAATGTGCGTGGGAAACTCTTGGCTGGCCGGGCCGTGTCTCCACGGCCGCGCAGGCGAGGAGCCCTTCCCAGCGCTCACCCAAGTCACTGTCACACGTTTCACCCGTGACTCACTAATGTGCCTGATGTTCATGCTGTGGCTTGTAAGCGATTAGTGCTTGTTCACACAGCTTTTTTGCTTTTTTCCTTTCCCCTGCTCCTTGTGATTCAGCTGATTTGGGTGGCGATGGCCTCGTCGCTTGCTCACACTGCCGTTAGTCACAGCGCAGCTCTGGGTCCGCAGCCCAGCGGATGGAGGCCAGTGCTTGGTAATCAGGGATGGGCAGGTGATTTCATGGCACCTCAAAAGAAAACTTAAGCCTGGCTGGTACCATCTGCCTAAGTATTTCACACAGAAGGTGCTAAAAAGGGATCCTGGAGCTTTAGGGATAAGTGTGAGCTGGAAGTGAGCACCAGCAAACCAGAGAAACAGGCTTTGCTGCCTGCATTGACAGGTGAGCAGCTACTGGGCAGATGTTCCTGCAACTCTTTGAAAAATAAAGTTCTGCTGCTTAGGCTGAGTGGAGAGAGTTGCTGCCTCTCCAGTCATATTGTGGCCTTCAGATGTATGGGGCTGGCATGACTGTGGGCACCCATGGCATGGAAATACACCATTGCAGGTCTGTGTTCTGTGGGCTGTCTGCTGCAGTAGAGAGAAGACATTCAGCAGAGCTTGCTTGGTCTCTCACTGGGATGGAAATGGTTATTGAATGGCTGCATAGAACAAGGTGGCATTCCCTCTTCCAGCAGGGACCTAATGACCCAGAGGAGAGTCCTGGAATGGATGGAGCAAACTGGCAGCATTGCCCTTTGCAGTGGTTTGTGCCTCTGAGACTCACTGTGCCATGGGGGAGCTTCTCTGTATTTATCCAAGTTCAGGGCATCTGGGAACCCTCAGCTAGCATCAGGGACTGCCTGCATGCACACAAGGACATGCTGGGAGGGCTCCATGTTGGCCACTGGTGACCCTAAAAATCCCTCCCTGACATCTGCTAAAGTTTTTTCTTGTTTTCAGGAAGGTCTTTTGCCCTCTTACCGACAGCAGTGAGAGCCCTTCCACCACAGCACACAGAAACGAGATACCCTGACCACAATCTTGCTTTTTTTCCTTTCTTCATGTTTACCTGGGATTGCAGCCAGATGGGCACTGGAAACTGGTTTCTGGGAGCAGAATTTTGGACAGTGATAATCTAATCTGACCTCCTGTGTAACCCAGGTCAGGGAGTTTAACATGGTAATTCTTGCATGGGAAGGAATTAGTCTTCCTGGCTGTGCCATGAACTCTGCTCAGCCCAATAATTTGTGGTTGAATTAGGTATATCCACTCTTGGGTCTGAGAAAACAATGAGTTTTCAAGTTTTCGTCTCCCTTGGAGAATAAAGATCTGGCTTATTCCATTAGATTTTCTTCCCAAACCCATTCAAGAGACATTTGACAGTTGAATGAGATTAGAGGAATGGGTCCCCCCTCCATGACAGAGGTATAATTTGGATATGTACAAGTACATTATGCCACTAATACTTTAACCTTGAAAATTCTGGAGTAAAAAGGGTGATGATTACAATTGTGGTGATCTCCTGAAGATGACTATGATTTATTTGTGCACATAGTTGTGATTCAGAGGCTGTAGGATTTGGGTGCAAATAATACAGAAGGAAGTTTATGACTTCCTCCTCCACTTCACCCCTCTGACCCTGCTTCTCTCCTGCCTCCACGTCTGATATTATTTTGGTTATATGAAGACTTGTGAGGGAATGATGGCTATGTTTCATGAGGCATCCACTTGTGAAAACTGAGTCATGTTCTCTCACAAGAACAGTTTTTATCAGAGCGTCTCATCTCTTGCATAATACAAGAAAGAAAGACAAATAGGTTGGAGAAAGAAGGCTAAATGTTGAAAGCCTCAGAGATCTTAATCTGACCCCACCACTCATTAAATGACCAAAGGGAGATCACTCTTAGTCAGTCTTTCCAGCAGAAAGCTGCTCCAGAAACTGCTCCTTGCCTGCCTCTCAAGATAAATGAGTTCATATGGAAATACATCGCTTGGAATGTGCAGCCATATGTGCATTTTTTGGTATATATCTACACACATACTCACTTGAACAGTATATACAAACAGATCTCTGCATATACTTGAGCTACTTCAGTTTGAACTAAGAGCTGTCAGTGCTCATGACTCCCAGAAGAGGTTATATATATATATATATATATATATATGTGTGTGTGTGTGTGTGTGTGTGTGTGTACATATAAAAATAGATATATAGATATATATTTACACACATACACATGCATCAGCTTTCCCTGTTTTCCCTGCCAAAGACAGGAATCCCTGTGCCTTTGAGCAGCATGAAACAGGCATTTCCATCATGTTGGGGCTGGCTAGACCAGAGAGGTGCAGACATAAAACAAAACTATCCTGGTTGGGAAGGAGGAAAAATATCTAATTAACCAAATATACATGCAGGGCCCAATGCTGCCCTTAGTACAGCTGTGCTCCCTTTTTATGCCACGGGCAGAATTTAATCCACAGAGTGAGCTGCTTTATTTTCTTCTGATGTCTTCTAGCAGCAGATACAGTCATTTACCTGCATAAAACTACTTCTTTTCCATAAAACTCTGTCTTCATTTTACCTAGTGTATTAGCACTTCTCAGTCTGTGGCCTTTTGCATCTGTGCAGCCATCTGAGAAAACAAGCCTTTTGCCAGATAGCGTAAATTAGTAAAGCTGAATTTTCCCTCCAGCAAGGCCAGCAAACTGAAAAAGGCAGAAGCCCTCCAGAGTGGTTTGAAACATACAGGTCAAAGGGACAGAAAGACTGAGGAGAAAGAGCCTGTACAAAAGTCAGGTGAGGAATGAATGGCAAATGTGTTTGCATTCATTATCTTGTTCCTTCTTCTAATTCTTCATCCCATTTCCTTTTCCATGGGTGAACGGGACAAGTGGGTCTCATGCTGTCTGTGTTTGGTGGAGCACAAGGAAATCCTGTTGCAATGCTCGTCACTTATGGCACAGTTTGGTGGTGTAGGTTTTACGATGTTCAGAGAAGGAAGATCTTTTCATTGGCAGCTGAAACATCCTACATAAAACCAGGCTGTGTTTTCTCCCTGCAGTCACTGCTTGTGGCTCACTGAATAAGAAGCTCTCTTTAAAAAGATAAGCTCAGCCTGGAGACTAGGGATCAGCTGGAATGAGTGGAAATCAAAACAAGGCTGTCAGGTTTTTCTTTTTCTCTTGGCACCTGATGAATTTTCCCCATGTAGAATAATTTGGAGCCAAGATTTTTTTTTTTCCATAACTCCAAGATGGTTACTCTGTCTGTTCACACACTTTCTTTTTCTAACAGGGTTTTATTTTTCAAACTAATTTTTCATCAGACCAATAAGTGAGGAGCTTGTGGAGACCTGCTCATATGTGAACCTGGAGAGTGGAGGGGAAAACCCAAACCAGAATTGCTGCATCACAAATGGTGCAGAGGCTCTGATAACAATAATGTCTGCTGGATATTTAGGCTCTGCATTTAACCTACCTTCCCTGGCTACCTTTACAGCTCACGTTTAAACAACAAGCACTTTCTCTTTCCCAAGGCTTTTCCTTAATTGGATTTTTGTTATGCTTTTTTTCCTTCTCATCTGTGGCTTAAGAAACTGTAAAAAATTAGCTTGGAGGAACCAAAAAGAACCATCACTTTTAATTTCAGGCAGGAATTATACAGCTTTCCTAAAAAGTCATTTTGCCTCTTGCTTACAGGATAGAAAGGAAAGGCATTTTGCTCTGCACAAGCTGGTGATGATCCTCAGATTCAAGTTTAAATCAGAAGTTGCATTTAAATCAGCATTTATGGTAAAGGAAAGGGCTTTGAGAAGGTGATGATTTTAATACTCTCTTTGTCATGTACCTTTTCCTGTGGTCTCACTGGTCCCACAGGGTAGCAGAGCTGGGACTGGCACAGAGGCTGCTTGACTCCTGTTCCAGTTGCCAGTGGCTGAATCTTCCCTGTCCACAGTAACTCCACTACTGTGGGTTAAAGTGAGCACTTCACACAGGCTGTGTGTGCTCCATCTCATGAACAGCCATGCCACCTAGAGCAGGGGGCACAGCCCTGCCCAGGAGGGGAGGGGGAGCACACTGGTGACTGAAACCCCCTTGCCCACAGCATCACTGGAAGTATAAATAAAAAATGGAAATAAAAACATCCTCTTCTGCCCCAGCACAGCTGAAGAGGTGGTGAGCTGCAGCACAAGGTGAGAGCAAACAGGGTAGGTTGCCCACCAAGAACCCTTTGGGAGCCAAACAAGCAGTGCAGAGGCAATCTGCTTTTTCAGTAGATCCCTGCAACAACCTTTCAGTCAGGAAATATATTTCAGATATTGTGGTGGGCAGCTGGATATTGGCAATGAGGGATTAAGAAAATGCTTTACACCTCACTGCATAGCAAGATTTCTCAGTACAGAGCTATAAAATGCCCACGCTGTGCTCTGGAGTTACCAGTCTCCCTGGCAGTTTATCCTCCAGAGGTCCTTCCATAAAATTAAAGATTCCACCTTCTTTGAGAGAACTACTGACACGCACTGTGCATGTTTCTGCCCCTCC
The DNA here is from genome assembly GCF_001522545.3 of Parus major. Classification (NCBI taxonomy): domain Eukaryota; kingdom Metazoa; phylum Chordata; class Aves; order Passeriformes; family Paridae; genus Parus; species Parus major. The sequence goes on from NC_031770.1 coordinate 103,467,933, forward strand.
AAGAATTTCACACTTCTGTGTCCCATAGACTCACAAATGTATACAGACATTCATCCTCATTGCACAAATGTTTCTAAAAATTCAACAGCAATGCTTGTTCTGCCATCATGTAATTTTGCCAGTTTTCAAAATGCACTGGACACCAATTGCCAGCTTTTTTGAAGAAGCATCCACTCGTAGGCCTCGAGTCAGAAACGCTGCAGATTTGGTGATAAAGGATGCTGAGATTTTTCTAAAGCCACAACAGTCACTCTGATGGCAGCTGAATTCAGGCCTGATCTCCTGATTTGGGGGATGAAGTACCCCTCTGAATAAATAACAGCACTCAGTGGGCATCCTGAAGTCACTGAGAGTCACTAGAGTCACTAGAGAGCTTTCCTGTCTCCAGAAGATTGCAGCATCAGGTTGTTTCAGAGCTGCAGCTGCTGCCAGGGATAGGACTGCTGCCAGAGATCTGGAGACCTGCTGATTTCCACTCTACTTTTCTGGACTTTGTTGCCTTATAAAAGAAGCAATCAGCTGTCTTTCATAAGGACAGGGCTTTGCATTGTTGCAGTGTTTTTCACTTCCAAATCGCTTTATAAACCTCCAGTGGTGCATCTCACAACACACCTCCAGTGGGCTGTGGATATGTTCTATCTTAATTTTATAGCTGTATTTAATCAAGCAAACAGGAAACTAGTTTCTTGTCAAATCTTCATTTTGTGGTCCTCAGGCTAGACCCACAGTCACAGTCCTGTCCTCTGTCTGGCTTGGGGTTGGTCTATAATCAGTCTGGGATGGCATTGCTACAGAAAAACAGCCCAGAGAACCATCTGAGGGCAAGGTGCCAATGCCAACACCAGCCCCAGAGTGACTGAATGCCATTATTTTACTTCCAAGTGTAAATGTTTAAGCTCTCAGGCATCTGCAATCTTCTCAGCCTGTTCTAGACAGTGAATGGCATTTTGCAGCCACAGCTCATCCTCTCTGACCAAAGGGCTTATTTTAAAGTAATCTATTCCCTCCAGTTTATTGCCACACAGGCCAACAGAAAATGACCCAGTGATAAAATGTGGTTGTATAAATCTCTCCCAAAGCATATTTTCATTATCCATTAACTCTATGTAGTCAACAGTAAAGAACAGGTAATAGACATCAGGAAAGCAGCAGCAGCAAGATGGATGAACACTGATCCAGGAGAAGACCAAAACATCCCATGAGCTGCCAGGCTGCTGCTGGGAGCCTGGTGCTCCTGTCCCTTCAGCCAGGACAGATTTTACACTTCCCAGAGGACCTGAATAGTTTTTAGTGACTACACGGTGTGTTATTTTCCTGTCCTGCATCAGTGTATTCACGTATCCATATGATAAGCTCTTCAAATTTCAGTTCTTTTAATTTTAGTGAATAAAATATATAAAAATACCTATAAAATATGTATAGGCTGCCAAGAGAAGTTGGGGATGTCCCATCTCTGGAACTGTTCAAGGTTGGGTTGGATGGGTCTTAGAGCAACCTGGTCTAGTGGAAGGTGTTCCTGCCTGTGGCAGGGATGTTGGAACTGGGTGATCTTTAAAGCTCCTGTCAGCCCAAACCATTCTAGAACTGTATGATTCTGTGCAACCATCAGACCACTGTCTGAAGCTTCCAAATAACCTTATTTTTTATCAAGTGCACTCACTTTTTACATGATGATGCACTGAGATTTTAATTGTGGTTAGAAAGCTAAGTAAGTCACCAAGGACACTGCTTTGAGTTCCATCTCTGCTGCTCAGACCTCCCAGTCAGGATACAGTTCAGCAAACCAGGCTCATTTTCAAACTGCATTTTATGGAGGCTCTTTGTAAATAAAAAAGCTGCAGAAACCCCCTGACTGTTCAATGAGGGAAAATTCCAGGAAATTGGAGTGCTTGGTCTCTGCCTTGCATGCTGATAGCCTTTTAACATGAGAGTTTGGCAAGGGCCAATGACTCCCTTGACAGGAAAATCCCACCATGGCATGGTAGTTCCTCATTCTCAGAGACTTTAATCTGACCATCAGGGTACATCTGCTGAGAGGTTAAATCCATGAATACTGTTCAGGTTCCTGTTTAACATTTTGGGGCCAAAGACCACATCTGAAAACATGACACTGCTCTTGTCCTTGCCCCTGTACAGACTCCACAATTTACCCATCCATATGTGTTTGGAAAGCACAGTAAGACAAATAAAGGTTGAATTTCCCAAATTGTAGCCACAGCGTATGAACTTATAGACATAAGCAGAAAACTTCTCCACATCAATGGATTTCTTGATTGTCTGGATCACTTGCATGTCTGTATTTCCTGCCACCATTAAGAATTATGACTGTAATCCTACAGGAATGGTTCTTTAGTTTTTAAAGTGCAGCTAACCATCGTGCGGGCAAGATAGCGCAAGCCACACGGGCTGAGCTCGTCTGTGATCTCACCCATTACACAATACTGTGAGGAGCCCCAGTGGTGTAACATTGCACAGAAAAGCTCCAAGGAGTTTGGGGGTTATAGACAGTCCTGAGGAATTACTTTATGTCATGGGAGAGAGGAATGGGAATGAATGGGAGTTCAAAGTCCAGATTACCATTAGGACAGCAAAACACATTCCTATAGTCTGCAAGTATACAAAGACATCATAGTTGGCTCATTTCCTTTCCTCTTGCCTGTAGCAGCCACAGCTCCAGCCCTACTTTATTTGCACTACATCAATGTGTCAATAAAATGTGGCTGTGGGGCCTCATCCTCACCCAGTAGGTGTGAGGTAGCTCTGTGTGAATGCCAGCCAGGGCTCAGGCTGGCAGCTCTGTCCTGGGCAGGGAAACATTATTTCCATTACATTATCTCTTTTGTTTATTGGCTTTTCTTTTTCCCCTTAAAGGGATTTATATTTAAACCATAAAATATGATCAGATTCAAACTTGTTCTGGAATAGCTCTCCACAAAAGGGTTTGTATTTTAAGTTTCTTTTTCATTTTCCCATAACATTGATATGTCTGCTTGTAGGGATGCACAGTGACAGGCAGGCTGGGCTTAAATCCACCAAATTCAGTGTGGATTTATATTATTACTGAACTCCTGCCAAGGGGTGAGGCAATGGCAGGCTGAAGGCTGAGGGAAGAGCTGAGGACCCAGGGGAGATGGGATCACTCTGGAAGAACAAGAGAGAAAACAGAGGTCTGCAAAATAAGGATCCCTCCCTGAAACCCGGAAGGTGCAGAAAGTAAAAATACTGTTAACCTACTCCTAATGCCAACCTACCCCTTGCAGAGATTGCTGCCAAATGTACACAGGAGATATTTTGCTCTCTAAGCCTTTGTTGGCCCTTGTGTTTTAGAGCATCTTTGCTTTTTCAGGGCTGACCCCTGGATCTCTCCCTGCTGCTGAGGGTGCAGCAAACTTGGATGTCCTGGATGTCTGCACTTACTTCTGCTGCCCCTGTGTATCATGGCAGGGGAGGGGGGTTATGCCATTTTGCTGAATTTTTGATGATACCTCATATGTTTACTGGGCCTTTCCCTCAGCTGTGGAGAACACAATCTTTAAAAGAAACCTCAGACCCATCTGTGTGCTCGGTGCTGTGCAGAGCTCACGTGTTTCTCAAAATGCATCCTAATGTCCCTTCTGTTCCTTTCTGGGAGCCTTCGTGCAGCAACCTCCTGTGGTTGTTTTAGTTATCTGTATACTTTTCTTCTTGAATCAGATGACTTCTCCCTTCCTAGACAGATTACACAAAGTATTCCTCACCCAGACACCATGAGTCTTTCCGCCCCCAGCAGTTGCCACACAGCTCCTCGCTGAGCCTCTCTTTCCATAAATAATACATGCCCAGATTTCTTAAATTCTTGGTCATCTTCCTTGATTCATCTACATGTCAATGACCTCTCTTATGACAAACATGTACATCTGCAGCTGGAATCCCATTTAATAACTTATTTCCCTTATTATATAAGTAGAAATATATACTGTAGTCCTTTGTGTGTGGAGCAGCATGGAAATTACCATGATGGTTTCTGCACCCCGTTAGCAGCTCTGACCTGATTTAACATGGGCTGGCTCACATCACCTCTTACTCAATGTTTTCCATGGATAAGGTGCAGACAAGCCACATAAGAGGAGCTCTTGGGTTTGTGTCACGTGTGATGGAACAGGAGAGGATGGAGGGAACTCATGCCAACTAACTGAGATGCTCTAGCTAAACTCCCAATTACCCAGACTCTCTCTCTATCCACTTGGTTTAATCCAATCCCCTTATCTCCATCAGAGTGACATTTTTGCTTTTCCCACATTGCTCCCTACAAATTCTGGTACAAGAACAGCTCCACCATAAATGTGGTTAGTGAAGCAAAGGCATCATCTTCCCAGCATGGATCATCTTTATGGGTGTGGTAACAGAAGTGAGATTCCCACGCTCAGCCCAAAGAAATCCAGTGGAAACAATGAGATCAGAAGCAGAAGCACATGAGATTCATTCCAGTTTAACCAGTAAAGTGTCAGTTACCAAGTTAACAGTTCGTTTTTCTCCACAGAACACTTTCCTGCAGAAGAGGATATCCCTTATGTCCATACTGACTTTACCTCCAAAATGTCTCTCTCCCCTTGGAAAAGCAGCCTGTCTCGTGCTGCATTTTATGGCCAATAATACACACCACCCTTAAGAAGGAATGGATGTTTTCCATACCTTTTTTACCCTTTTTGCTTTTCCACCCTTACAGCAGCTGAGGACCGAAGCCCCCTCCCTGAGCTGTCACGTTTGCCATGCAGTACTGCTGTGTGGCTAAGCAGGGGGGCTGCTTTCCTGAATTTCTCCATTCCAGAGTTCTGCTGTTGTCTCATGCCCTGACCTGCTCTGTTTCCACACACCTGAGCATCCTCCTTCTCCCATCCTCTCTGTGAGGGTAGCTCACAGCCCTGCCACACTTGTGTGTTTCTCCTGTGAGGAGACACTCTCCACCCTCCCTACGGCCACCCCAGAACTCCTGGAACACTGTGATGAGATTTCCCCTAGGCCTTCTCTTCTCCAAGGAGAAGGGATCTAATTCTTTCAGTCTTTCTGCCAAGCCCCTGTGCTCAGGCATGTCCTGCCATGTTTTTCCAGGGTCTCCGTGCACAGCTCGTGTTGCTGCCCATGACCCTGCCATTCTCTGGGTTTATGGCCCGTATTTACATGCTGTGACATCCGAGGCCCTGCTGCCTGGCCCTGCTTTAGTCTCCCAACATCTGTCGCTCACTGCACCTTTGCTCTTGGGTTCAAAGCTGAAAATGGAGTGCAGTCATAAGCAGAAGATTAAAAAACCACAAGTGAAACAAGACACCTAAATCCTTGTGTACTTCTGCTGATGTCCTTGATAGGAATTGATCCTTCCACCCCCCTTGATATGCAGCCAGTGGACCCTTTGTGCTGTGTGGGCTGCAGAGATCAAAACATGCACATTTAATGAGATCATTTCTAACAATATTTTGAAGTTGTCTTTTTCTAGTCTGTCTCCTAAATTCTCTCTGGCTATACTTTGCATTTCCCTCATTAGAAACATGCTCTTCCAGTCAGGCTGCTGACATTGCAGAGAAAGTTGCTGGCCTCAATTGGAAACTGAAACATAATTTGGGGTGCCTAAACTCACATTCACACACACACACACACACATGCACAAAGAAACTCTCAAAACATCCATTGAACCTTTTAAACCAAGTAGCTCACTAAAACTCAGGATTTTGTAAAAGAAATACAGTTACAGAGAGGAAGCTGAAGAAGGGTTCGAAGATTTTTATACAGCTGCTTTGTCAAAAAATACAAAGTCCTACTTCCCTGAAGACAGGAGCAACAAGTTCTGCAATTCATGCAGAACTGGCTTTCTTTGAATCACAGTTCCCAAACTATGTGAGCTTTTCCCAGGTTTTCTCTCCTTCCCGCTCTGCCCAGCAACACATGTCTTTGATTTCACAGGCTGTCTGCCTGCCTCTCTTGCAGTTTAAGATCCGTGTGTCTCTGCTTCTCAGCCACAGGCTCACCCACTGCTCTGTTTGCACATCCAGACTCCACATGATCCATGGAAAAATGTCCTCACTGGGATCTATCAAATTCCTATGTTATCAGTGCCTTTCTCTGTGCTTACTTTGGGCTTTTGACACTCCTGGTTTCCTAAAAGACCTCTCAGAGTTAAATTAAACAAAGGCTGGGGAAGGCATGCTGGCCAGGAGCTTTTGCTCAACCTCCATCACAGCTTTCTGGTTTCAAGAGCCAGGCTAACATCCCCCTCCCTGTGCTGGGGACCCGCTGCAGAGGCTTTAGCCACGTGTTCTCCAGCATCCTGTCACCCTGTGGTCAGTGGCAACCCTTCCAGAGCTGCCAGAGCAGGCTCTCTCCACTCTCAGCCTGACTATTTTGGGGCTACTCACCCACTCACACAAGAGGCAGATCTGACACAAGCTTCCCATAGATGGGCTGGACCAGGATGGGACCAAACAGTTTCTGCTGCCAGTGTGGTGGCTGGGAGGGATGTTCATAGCCCCAAGCACTCCATGAGCACAAAATATCAGATTTCAATCAGCACCGAGCTCTGGCTGTAATGAGGATGTTGGCCCATGCTTTAAAATGCTTGAACTCATCAGCATTTGGAGTGTTATGCTGTCAGGGTCAATTATTATTGTTATGCATTGTCCTGCTATGTGACCCAGCTCACAAATTGTTTCTTTCCACCCCACAATGGATTGCAGGCAGAAACAAGCCCAATTTCATGAGAGTTTGAAGGGCATATGCTCAGTGGCTTCATGCACACCATGGGTCAGGCATATCCCATGCTGTCCACCAGCAGTCCAGTGAGAGCTCCTGTCCGACTATACACAGCAGCAGCACTCTCCAAGCTGCAGTGGGGAATTAGAACTTAATGCAACTGCACATTTCCCCCCTCAGAGCCCTGCAGCTCACCTGTGGCTGCCGAGGTGTGCAGTGCTCCCTGGGTGCACACACCACAGGTTGTGGTTTCTGATACTGCCTCTTTTCCTCAAAATTCACCTGGTACAATGTGCAGCCATGACTTCTATTAGCCCTTTCTGTTTTTCAGGTTTCAGTTTTGCAAAACAAACACATATACTGTAGTCAAACTCCTTTCAATCTCGTTTTTGATAATTTGAGGAGGCTGAGTCTGTATTTCTCATTAGAACTGTTTTGCTCAGCTAATTCCCATGACACTTTTCTTGACTTCTCCTGTTTGCCAGAGTGTTTTAAAAAGGGCACCAGAATTGCAAGAATTTATTTTTTTTTCAGGATCAGATTTAGACAATTAGAGAAGTAAACTATGATCTCTGCTGCTACTAAATAACTTCCTTGCTTGTACAGACAGAAATTGCTTTATCCTCTTCTGTCACTTGGGGAGTTCATATTGTTGTTCTTGACAGAAAAGATCCCTCAATCCTTCCACTGTAATGACTTTTCAGAGGCAGCCTCACTCTGCAGATGGTCAGTTCTCTTTGCTATGAAATCTGTCATTTTCCAGCTCTCTAATTTAAAATACATATTATTTGAATCAGCTCAATTTAGCTCTCTCTTCAGCTGATTCTGGATGACAGCCTTATCTTCATCATTATTTATCATCCTGTCAAGCTTTGGGTCACCTACAGCAAGTTATCTCAGCAGTGTTTCTTTTATTTACACCCAGAACAATGCAGAAAATTTTGAGCAGTATTGATTATACACTGATCCCTGCAGTTCATCACTAGATGATTCCCTACTGACAGTCAGTGTTTGAGACCTATCAATTAGCATGTTCACAGTCCAATTAATGTGTGCTTTACTGGCAGTTTATGCAAGTCTTTGTAATTGCAATGCTACAGGTGTACCAAGCTCTGAGAAGCCCTATTTACCATCACCACTCAGCTGTTCAGTCCCCCCAATAATTAAAATCAAACCAGTCTGAATAAGACAGCAAGCCATAAATCATGTTCTTATTGGTGACTTCTTTGAGAAATTAATCTTGCTAGTGGAATTATTCGCATTACCTTGTATGAGAGCAGTGGGATACCTTGCCTGTAGTTATGCAAATAATCTTGATTTCCATGTGTGACTGCTTTAGCATGGGACCATTTCTCCCCTCTTGAACTTTCTAGCTTCTGCAATGTTTATCATCAGTGCACCAAGTCTCCCTCCCCTAACTCCTTTGTGGCTCTGGAGTTCAAGTTACCTGGACCTGTTGATTCTCCAACATGTTCACCATTGTGCTGTTAATGGACTGGGGAGTCATAGAAACACACTGTTCTCCTACTTGCCAATACAGAAATACTTACTGAATGGTTTTGCTTTCTTCAGTGGATCTCCCAAAAGGAGGTTTCTGATTGCAGTTTCACAAGGAAGTTTTGCAGTCTGGTCCCTGTGCCAAGCTCCCCCATCCACGTAGGCTGTTTTTGTCTGGCTCAGCTCTATCTGGGTATGAGGATGTTGGCAAATAGGACTGGCAGAGACTTGCTGTGATATAATCTTGTGGCCTTATGATATAATCCCTTTCACAAACTGTTTAATCTTAGAAGTGACTGGTTTATTTGTTTCCCTGGGAAAGGCTCAGAGTGACATTCCTCAGGAAGAAACTTCTTTCCAATTTCCAGCTTAAATTCATTTACTGCTAGCTTATTAATAATTTACTGCACCAACATTTTTCTTTTCCCTAAGCATCTTTTCCATGTCTCACAGGTACCTTAATATTGTATAACAGTCATATTATACAATATAATCTTGGATGGGATTGGTTAAGGAGCAAAGGTGTTTTTGTTTCTTCATGTCTAATAGACTCCCAGTTCTTCCAGCTATGGAAGTTACTCTTCTCTGAGCTTGCCCCAGTTTGAATCCTTCTTTCCTTACTTTAGGATGACCAAATGAGGTCTTATTGAGGCTTTGCTCAACAATATTGATATTTCCTTTTTTTTTTCTTTTTTTTCTTTTTTTGCTGATGATACTTCACTTGATGTGTCCCTCTCTTGAATGCCTTATTTCAAGCATTTTTGACTCTTCTTATGGGATGGAGACAGTGAGGAAATGGAAAGAAAAGCACAAGTAAAGTAAAAATACCAATAAAATAAAAAATAGAGTGTGATTTCCAAATTCTCTATAGTATCTTAGGGTTGTAATGTGACTTTCATGGACATTTCAGCTCTAGTGCAGTTTTCTGTAGTGCTTAGGTGTGTGATATACATGTGGCCCTTACATTCAAATTCTGGTAAACCTCTCCCTGCACATTTAGGTCCTTAAAACATCTGACCTTAAGCACATGGAGTACCTCTTTAAAAGGATTCACTTAAATACATTTTAAACAATTCCCCTAGAGGTCTTACATTGGGCATGGTGTGCAGCTCTGAGAGCAGCGTAGACGGGATGTGTCAGTAGTGACTATTCATGATTGTATGGACAGTCTTCAAGGTATTTGGTTAATAAAAGGAACAGTAGAATTTTCCTTAGCCTTATTTATACCAGGAAAAAGCTAATAGTAGTTTTTTCCTAGAAGATTGAAGGGTAGCTCGCTGAGAAACCTTGATACAGAAAAGGAACATGTGTAGGATCCCTGGTCTCACTTTTCTCTCCTCTGGGAGTTGAGTGACCAATGTTTTTATGGTATTGGTTCTCCTCTTTTTATATCCTGCTTGTCACATTTCACCTTCAGAATATTGTCCTTTGTCCAATCCATCAAGGATCCAGCTTCCCACACACAGAAAGGGAATACCCAAGAAGGCCAGCAAGGAGGATTGGAGGCAGAGGATGGTCACTACATGAGGTGACCCGTGTGTGCCTCAATTCATCCGCCACGAGAGGCAGCTGAGGACTTAGACACACAGGTCTGTAAAATCATGAAAAGGGCCAGATGAGAAGAACTGCCTGTTTTTACTGTCACTACAAGATGAAAACAAAGATAAGAGATGCAAATTCAAAACTCCCAGAATGAAATGCTTCTTTACACAGTGCCTGAGCCCATAAGCTGTGGGCACATGTAGGCTGACAGAGTACACGGGGCAAGTGTCACTCTACATCTGCATTTTTCTTATGTATTTCCCTAGGTGCTTGTTTTTGATCCCTGTTGGCAACATGATTATGGGCTGCCTAAGCCTTTGGTCGGGGCTGGCACAAATATCTTCTATCTTTGTGCAGGGAAGGTGTATGTCTGCTCAGTGGTGTCAGCACAAGAACTTCAGACAGTCTACTGACCCACCTCCTTATGGTACTGCATGGATGGGAAGCAGAAGAGAGCTTTTTGGTGGAACTGCTCTTCTTCCTGGCTCCTGTCCTTGGCAAATCTATATTGCAGTAGGCCTGAGATCAGCTGCATCTCTGATCACAGCTGCTGTGCAATGCTATTAATTGTTTTCTCTGTGCTTGGCAGGAGTGTGCCAGGGTGGCTGCCTCTCATTCCAACAGCATGGCTTTGTGTTACAAATAAAGGCATTTTGGAAGGAACTGGTGCTTAAAACTGTGCTATTGTTTTGCTTTCTCCTCCATCCTTGGCTGCAGAGTCTCTTGCCACCTCTCCTCTGCTCTGTCACTCGTTTTACTCAACAGTAGTTTGATTCAGGGGCTCAGTCCCCCATCAATTGTTTTGCATATTGTGGGGTTATGGTTTCCAAGGGTTAGCACCACAACATGGTTCCCAGTGAGGCCAGAGTACTCTTACTGCTCCAAGGAACAGCAGGAGGGGATGGGAAAGGGGAAGAGGAGTACATTTTTCATGAGCCACTGTTAGTTTGACTCTGCATAATGAACACTGCATCCCAGAAAACTCTGAATCTGCCTGGATGGAGAGTTTACACCTCTGTCCATATCACTTCACTGTGGAACCAAATTTGCATATTATAGTCCTTTGAAAGATGACTTTGAGAAAAAGATGGACCTTTTCCTGTGTTTTCAGCTCAGGCATTAATTTCTTAGGAACAAAAACCATTGTTAGCTGCATCTGCATGTAAAGCATAGAGAATCCAACATTATTTTAACATATGACTACTGTTAATGAGGATAAAATAATTAACCAGCCCATAATTAAATTTATGGCAGTATTTTTCAAAACAGAAAATCAAAACTATGCTTGCATTACATTATTGATATAAAGCCCCTGCTCTAATAATGTTAGGTATCTAATAGCAATTTCAAGCATTTAATTAGACTAATCCTTCAGGTTAATACATCATCTTGCACTTCAAATTATCTTTATGCTCTTTACAAATAGCTACTAATTAAGCCTTATGCTACTCCTGCCAAGTCAGTTAATAGTATTACACCAGGGATGTGAGGTCCAAAGGGGTTTGATTGTTTACCCTCCTGTCATGCTTCCCAGAGGAGGTAAAGGTTTGCTCCAACCTTGTGCTCCTCTGCCTGGCTCTGAAGTTAGATGACAGGGACCTGGGCCCTGAGGGAAGGTGACCAAATTATGCTAATAGAGTCAATGGCAGCATGCTTGGACCCAAGTGAGAAATAATTTGGAACAGTTCATTTTTGGGCTTCTGGTCACCTGGAGATGGACACTGCTGGGACACAATGCCTTTCAGAAACACTTGGGTACATACTTTTATCTGTTGTAAGACAGAAAAGGGGAGTGGGAGGAAGAGCAAACAGCACAGAGCGAGGTCAGGACTGCTGGTGATGGTGTCTGTGATGGACTTGGACAGAACCAGGGCGTGATGAACTGGCAGGTGGCCAATTCTGCCAACTTGGCATAGGCACCAGTTTGGTGATGTGCTCCAGGACATACCCATTCCCCTGCCAGCCAGGAAAAGCTTTATGTGAGACTGTGTATGAATATTGTTCTCTTCACAGCTTATTTCTTATCAACAACCATTTCTCACATTTCTCCTGGTATCCCTCCTCTATTCCAGTAGCCTCCTCTCAAGCCATGCTCTGCTTCAGGGGGTGGTCATTTTCCTGCCCCTAACACAGGGCACAAAGGCCAGAGAGGTCCAGAGAAGCCACAGTGGCTTCCTCAACACCTATGCATGCAGAAATACCACAGCTTTGGGGAGCATTCCCAGCAAGGGGTAACCAGCCTTGTCCTCACCATGGGCAGATGGAAACTCATGTCTACCTCTTGCCAGGAGCACTTTGTGTCATTGCAGCTTTAGGCAAAACATAAAGTTAGACCAGGAGAGAGGAGGGTCGAGTTCCAGTCTTTTGGCTCTCTGCAGCCAAGCAAAACACCTCTCACTCCTGTTTCACCAACACCTACATTTTAAGCAGCATTATCCCTATTCTGCTACTCACCCCTGTTCAGGGAAGTGCCCTGCTCTGAAACCTGAATGCACAAAGGTTTTTGAAGGCCAAAGCTCAATATCTTCCACTGTCCTGACTCCATGTTGGTTTGGGATAGGGCTAAAGAAGTCTGAATTGTGCAGTTTTGAACCCCCCCAAAACAATCTTGATCTCTTCCAGCACCTGCAGGTGCTTGACTTGGCACTGCCAAATCAATTTGACTGTGACACTGCTGACATACCTTGCTGGGCTGTCATGGGACATAATGAATGCTTACCAAAAGTACAAAGATGATTTGATGGAGGACACTTGTGAAGTATAAAGTGATATGTAACCTGCAAGACAAGTTTAATGAAATGATTTTAATTGCTGTAAGTTATGTAACCTTAAACATTAAACATTAAAACAGTGGCATCAACACCAAAACACTGAAGATAAGTCATGAATTTTCAAGCTGGGATAGTAAAAAAGGGATAAGAATTTGACTCACATTACTGCATATGCAGACAATGAATCGATTGCTGATTTTTATGGTAGAACAGCCACTACAGTTTGATAATTACTCTTTATGTCGTTATTTAGAACACAATTCTCCACTTTTTCTGCATCACAGAGAGGAAGAGGATGGAGTAAATCACTGTCCCTCATTCCACCAACCTGCCTGAGCCAGAGTTTTCCCTCTTCCCATGAATGAGGGACTGAATGATCCCATATTGTATTGACTGACTCTGAACAGCCATCCCTGACCACCTACACTTACCCCCTTCTTACAGATCCTCACATCTTGATAAGTCTTTTTGCAATATTTTCATCTCAATGGTAAAATCGTTCCATATTTGGATTAGATTGTATTGCATTGATGAGATACGAGATGATGGAGGTGTTTAAAATTTCTTTTGGGCAAGTAACTTTCTCACACAGACCAAATTTTGGTCTCATTGTCTAAATCCACACTCTTTAATCTGTTCAAATATTAACACTGTGTTGGTTACGTGAACATCTAACAAAAGGCTGTTGATCTTCACTGTTACTACCAAGAGGTAATGGCCACATAAAATCACTTTGCCATCCAGTGAGATATGGAAGGAGTCCCCTTGAGTTGAAGCTGTGGTTAGAGATGAGCCCTCTCTGCCCTTTGACAGTCTAATTTAAAAGCAGGAAATTCCTCAGAATAACCAGCTCCTAGTCCCAGCTGAGAGCTGGCTGATAAAACCACTGTGAAATATTGAACTGTGCATAGTAGCAGATTAAGAACAGATGTGATCTAGAAAATCAGCTACACCTAGAGCAAACACAGACCTCTACCCAGCATCCCTGGCTCCAGCAACATCTGGAACACGGTGTCTGGCAGGCAAGAGCTCTGCCTGGCACCTCTGCACCTTGTCCTGCTGCTGCTCTCTCCCTGCTGGCACATGGGAAGAGCTGATTTTTTCCCTTTTCTCAGGAGCTGCCTTTACATCTGATTGAATCACGTAACCATAGAATGGTTTGTGTTGGAAGGGACCTTAGACATCATACAGCTCCAACCCCCTTACCACAGGCAGGGACAGCTTCCACTGTCATGGATATGCCTGTGATATATAAATTCCCCCAGCCACATCCTGGTGCCTGAGTTGGCAGAGGTCACAGTGCTGCTGCTCTCACCCAGGGACACAGGAAGAGCTCGTGTTGCATGGAGTGGCAATACACTTTAAATGGTTTTGTGTTTAAAGTTCTTAGGCAAACTGAGAGAGCTGAAAAAAGCAGACAGACCCCCTCTTTGGCGCTCTCAGTGCCAAAAGGATTCAGTGTCAAAGGACAAAGATGTCCTTTTCTGCAAATCTCAAGGACCTTCTGAGACTAAAATCTGCCTTCCTTCATTAGGAGTTGGACTCAATGACCCTTCCAACTCAGCATATTATGTGGTTCTATGATTAAAAGGGGTTGTTTAAAAGGCAGTGACCACAGAGTGGCTCAGCTGACAGGTAAGGTGTAGCATTTGCAAAGTGGCCAAGGCTCCAGACTTAGCTTGGGTATTTGCTGCCCACAGCTGTGCACTTGGATTATCATTCTCTCCATGTCACCTACAGCACTGCAAAGCAAAAAGCTTTTTATTGGCCCCATTCTGGTGCTAACTGGAGCTGTTGGGGGACTTCCAGGAATGTATTTCATGTGTATAGTGGGGACCTGGGCTGCTGCATCCCAGGATAGGTCTGAGTCCTGGGTGTGAGTTGGGGAGGGGGTGGGGACAGCCAGCCCACTGGGTCAGACCATGGCTGGCTGCAGGACCTGGGTGCCTGATCCACTGAGGACCAGCCTTGGTTAGATGTGAGTGTGAACTGCTTCAAAATAGGGAATTGGAGCATCATTTTAGGATCATTACAGGAACTGGGCAGAATGTGGATGCACAAATTCACATTTCAGTTTCTCAAAAGACATGATTCTACTTTCCAAGTGGCCAGTTACCAGAGTTTTCCAGGTTCTGACAACACAGAGCTTTCAGTGACTCCAGCTGCAACATTTCTGACAGTATAATTTGCTTTTTCTGGGTGCCTTGTAAAGGGGTTCAGGAGTGTGAATTTTCATCCTGGGCTTTGAAGCTCCATCCAGTCTGTTAGGGGGTTCCAAACCAAGACACAGTCACAATATTTCTCTGCTCCCTGGTTCTAATTCCATGGCCTCGTGCTTTGGATTTACATTACTTACCTTCTCTACATTTCATTATCTTTTTGGTGTTACCCAGCAGAATTTATTTACTTGGAAGTGTCAAGTGTTTTCACAGTAAATTCAAGGGGAAAAAAGTGAGAGTAAATCCTTTGCACAGTGACTACCATCACTCAGGCAATTCTTTCCCTCCTTAGGACCTAGTGGATGGGAATGGGATGTTTTTGGTTGCTATCCAGAGGTGGCTGGCTGGCTCTGACTCACTGCATGCAGTTTTACCTGCAGCCACTGAAACCCTGTGAGTCACCAGGAGAGGCACAGAGGCTGACAGTGAGAGGTAATCACAAGGAGGATATTACAGCCATGAAGGCACTTGAGGCACTGCTCCTGGTGGACAGCAGCAGCGGGGCACAAATACATCTATGTAGTTCTTAATTAAATACAAAAAGTGCCTGGGTCCCTTTTCCCCCCTCTCTCTCTTATTTCCCAGACCATAAACCAAATCTTCAGCAGGTATAAACTGGCACAGGCTTTCTGACTTCAAAGGAGCTGCATCAGTTTGAACCAACAAAGATTCTGGTGCCATATGGCCCTAATTATGTTAATGTGAGGCCCAAAGGATGCAGTGCAATAATGAAAAGGAAATACTGTGTGATCCATCATCACTTTGGCACTCAAGGCAGGACTTTCAAAGGTATTTAGGCACCAAAAGAAGCAGACAGGTGCGTCAAAGATTTTCTGTGTTCCATTTCCCCACGATAAAAATTTATTTCCTTTCTATCCCAAACCAGGATTGAGAGCCCCTGAGAAGAGGGTAGAAACGTTTTATTTTGATCACCATGGAAATAAGAGGGGTCTTTCCAAGGTGGACCTTTAACTACTTTGTTTCTAGACCTCTCTGAGCGCTTGGCAGGGTCCCAGTGCTGGCAGACACTCCAAGGGTCCGGGTGAGGCGGCTGCCAGGCGTCGCTGGAGCGAAACATTGGCACCAGGTAAGGATCTCCACAGGAGGAACGATTCCAGCCGGGCTCAGCCGCCCCCAAGGAGTGTTGGCTAAGCCACACTGCCCCATCAGCACAGCCCCTTGCAGTGCTGTCCCAGCATATGGGGCTGCAGGAGGATATGGGGAGGACAAGCGCAGCTTATTCCTGTCCTCAGCAGATGGAAGCCTACTGCAGCCTGAGCTCCCTCAGGCCCATCGGTATGGAAACCTTCAGCAGCACGGAAACCGCCTTTGATTTTAAATCCAAACAACTAACCACTGTTATTCTTGGACATTTATATTACATTTTCCTCATATTTTCCATCTCATGGATGATTAAAAACAAATTATTGCATTAAGGTGTTTGAAGTTAGGATGCTCTGTACAGCAGTTGTTTGTTTCTAAGACCTTGACAAGAATTTCCTGTTGATCTGGTTTTACGTTGTCTTTACCTAAAACAAAATTTCTCAAGGGACTGAGCTAGTTCCTATATAGTTTTAAGAGGGTTCTCCCCTCTCAGGCTCTTTTCTAAAAGCCTTGTAATCTTTGTCCTGCCAGGGAATTAAGCAAGATTGCTGAAAGCATATTCAGGTTGCCCTAAAGGAGTGGGAAACAGATTGCTTAATAAGGCAAGAGCTACATCCCACATAGTAATTGTCACAGTCATCTTTCATTGTCCTGATTCCTTTATATTGGTGCTGTCTGTAGTGTACTTGGGAGTGATGCAATGCTGATGCTGTAATAACCTGGTAAGCAGCTGGATAGATTCCCTTTAGAAAACAAAAGGTCACCATTTCAGAGCTCCCAGCACGAAAATGTGTTTATTGATGGCTTGTGTTTAGTATAATTTTGTTCTTTAGCTACTTTACTGTTCACCTTCCTCGGTCCCAGGGCGGGGATACACTCGTGGTGTGGTGCTGCTGCCCTTCTAAAGAGCTTGCAGTAGTCGATGCTTTAGCTGTAATTGCCAGCATGTACTAATGTGCCAGGAGTGCACATCCCCCTTGGGACTGGCTGGGAAATGCAGAAAGTGAGGAGTAAGATAAACCAAACCCCAGGCTGCCAATGTGTGGGAACAAGGTTTAAGTCTCTACTCTGGCCAAGCCAAACCAGCTAATAGATATAGGGCTCCTGAAAGCTGGTAGATGCTTCTCTGCTCTGTTAGTCTGCAGTGGGCCTCTCTAAATTTAATCAGAAATTTTTATTTTCTTTGTTTTTTGCTCTTAAAAGCAACTCTCAAAGTGGGTTTGATCAAACCAAACATATTTATTTTTAAAAAAAAATAGATTTTGTGTTTTGACATTTCCTGGTGAAAAGACTTTTGTTGCTGAGATCCCAGATCAGCTCTGGGCAGCTGCAGTGAAACACAAGGGACACTGAGTCAGAAGGCTGACCCCATATTCCTGCTTGTAGAAGGTACAAACAGTCCTATCACCTGGTTGCAATAGAGCCACTCCAATAATAAACCAATAAATTGTGGATGGCGCCCTATGAGATAAAATACCCAAAAGATATTGTCAAAATGAATGCTGCTTAAAATAACATGACCTCTTATGATTTTAATTTCAGCAAATGAAGGCTTACAAGACGACCCCAGTCCTGTACATTTTTGTGATTGTGACTAATGTCACACGTGTAAGCAATGTTTCCCCTTTAACTCAAGTTATTTATTGGCATAAATATTTGAGAGATCAGAACATTAACACCTAACTAAAATGTTTTAGCATAAAAGAGCAACAACTCACATGCAAGTCCTGATAGTTTCTGTATTTTTCTATAAAGTACCTGCAGTTCCTATATACTGTGCAGCAGGGAGCAACACAAATCTGCCTTTAAAAATTCCCAGGACTTACTGACTCATACGCAACTGAGAAAAAATGTGGAAAAAAATATTTATTGCAAATTTTTCAAATAGTTACCAGGTGAAACATCAATAGCAAGAACTTAAATAGACTCTTAATTCCACAGTGAGGTATTTAAACAGTGTTCTGAATTTCAAACATGCTGGGAAACCACACTGTTTATTGACACCTTTTCTGAAGACCAAACAACAGACTTTCACTCTTGCTATATAAGAAAAATCTATACTTAGGCATTCATTTGCAACATTTTCATTGCTGCTTCTCTTATGTGACATTTCATCCTTGTGTTTGGGTAAAAGATATTCATCTAATTAGTACAAATGCTTTGCAGCACTCAGGTATTGTGTTCTCATTAACTCACAAGCCTTCTTGTGTTTATAAAATGCTCTGAATACTTATTTGGGACCTGAACAATGCTGGTTCATTGTTACAGAGAGTAAGTGTATGCAAAAGTCACTTTTGCATTTCCCATATTTTGAAACCATTTTCTTTTCCTCTTCTTAAGTCATAATCTCTGCAAAGAGCTCTGTGATGAAATCCTGAGTACAATTAGGATAAAGGATTTATTATGATTCATCCAGAACAGGGGTAATTGTGTGAACTTCAATTAAAACTTGAAGGTTTTTCCCCAGCATATACTTTTGTCAAAAATCTGACACTGCTTTCCCACTTTCTTCAGAGCTCCTGAGATTTTTAAACCATGTGGGCCACATTACAGGTATCTCTAATATCAGCAAGAAACTGGGGTTGAATCCAGACAAAACACAGGAGTTTCACTTTTGGCCCTGCTCCTGGAAAAACAAGGGATTTGGTCTTTTATTTGATAGAACATGGATCAGGCCTTCAAATCAGACACTTGGAAATGGCTGTGACTGAAGTGAGAAGGAAAAGGCTGGAAGGAGTCTAAAAGATGAGGAGGCTTCACCGTAGCCACCACATTATGCAATTTCCCTTACAAATATACTAATTATCATGTAAAATCAGCTGAAATTTTTGCCCCTGCAGTCTTACTGCTCACTACCAGAGAGCACAGGGATGGTTGCACACAGCCAGGTGGGATGAGACACCTTCCCAGCCCAGAGTCCCATCCCTGTCCCATCTGGGCCATGGGAATGGGGCAAACAGATGTCCAGCCTACCCACAGTGGTCCCCCAGCCTCTCTCACTCAAAGCACAGTGCCTTCTGCACCAGAGGGAGGGACTTTGCATTTCATACACACATGGGCTTTTGTCTGCTATGAATTCATTCAGCTACTTGTTTGGAATCATGTGAAGGCTTAACATTCATACGATCACATGGAAATGGTGGGGGGTTTTGGCTTAAAGGCACCTTGTTCAAGTACCTGCTGAGTGGCCCCTTCCACCTCTACAGCATTCTTGGAAAAAATTGGCAAAGCTCCTCTTTGTAGATACCAAACATGAGCTTTTAAAGCATCAAAACACAATTTCTACATTTACAAGCCCAAAGGAAAAGGTAAAAATAATCCTAGGAGTATTGAAGGGATGCTGCAGAGCACTGAGGAGCCCACTTGATGCCATCACATGGAACTGCCAGGAGCCCATGGGAGGGCAGACACTGTTCAGGTCACTTGCTCCAGGTGAACTGGTGTGGGCAGAGGTGCAATCCCAGCCCAAACAGCTGTGCAGAGAGAGGGGTGAGACCTGCCAGGGGGACAGCAGCAGCAGCAGAGCTCCTCAAACAGAGCAAATCAAAGGCCTGGAGAAGTCAGGAGGAGTTATTTTTGTGGAGGGGTAATGTTAGCTGGAGAATAATTGATTTTTGGCTGCTCTTGGACAGTTTCTTTCTGGCTGCTCTTAAACCGCTGCTTTCAGGCTGAGCTCTCCCGGTTCACCTGGAGCTGCTCTGCTGCTTTATTGGTTACTATCAGTAATTGTAGCCTGAAGCTATGGGGCAAAGGAGCATGGGGGAGAAATAAAACACGGGAAGAGGCAGGGATGGAAGGGCTCTGCTCAGGAGAGTCTGTTGCAGCGAGGCCTCTGCTGAAACTTGGCTCATCCCCCTGCAGAGCAGAGCCATTGCAGGCTGACCTGTGGCTGTGTCTGGAGCTGAGGTGGAGGGCTGAAGGTGGTGCAGAATCACCATAAGGCACCAAGTGTAAACTGGTGGAGGTAGTTTAGGAGAGTAAATGTCAGTTTTGGAGAGCTCAGAGGACTCAGAGCTGTGGGAATAGCAGCTGGGGCCTTCCTGTGGTTGTTTCTTCTGTGGCAGCGGTAAAGCTCTGGTACCCAGCTGGGGTCAGGCAGTGGGCTGAGCATTCCCCAGCAAAATGCAGCTGGTTTTCAACCTTCAGGATCAAAGATGAGGGTAAGTGCCAGTGACCATCAATATGGAGATGTCATTTGGTTTCCCAGGGGTCTGAAAACTTGTGAGAGGAATCTCCTGTGGCTGAGTCTGGCCTGGCTGGATTGAGGAACAGCTCTTCCAGGAGGATTCCATCATTCTGAGTTAGTTTGATGTGCTGATGTGCCATGTGGCTTTATGGAGAGGCTTGAAACAGAGCTTTGCTGAACAGACTCAGAAAATCCCTGATTCTGGAGTAGCTGGAGGCTGGGAAAGTACTTGGAAACACACTGTGTAAACTCAGTGAGTTTTTGCTCTTCCCTGGGTGTCTACTTAATACAACTATTTGAATTCTTAATTTAAGAGAACAGAAGAGGCAGAAGGGAGGAAGGAGGGGATCAGCACCAGTCTGTCCCTATATCCACCCCCAAAGTTCTCCACCATGAAACACACAGTGGTGTGATGGAAAACCAGCAGACAGGCTTGGCCCCAAGTCCTTGGACAGGCTGTGATGGGACACAGTGACACCTCCACAGTGACAGCAAAGGAGCTGCAAAAGCAGCAGCATTCCAGACAGTGGTGTCAAGTCCTAGATGGATGTAGAAAACCCCTGTGATCAATTGAAAGGTGATAAGGATGTCTCAGCATGCTCCTTCTTTGCCAGCTCGAGGGGGAATTGGATTTGCCTCTGGATGGGAAAAATAAACGTAGTGAAATTCCCAAGAACTCTCTTCCCATTACTTCTGCAAATTACCTAAAAAACCCAGAGTCTCTAATGCAAGCACTGCCATTATAAATAAAGTGGCACTAGTTCTGCTAAAGGAAAGTGCCTTAGCACTGTATTGCTCCAGCATGCAACTTAGATGCTCTTTAACACTTTCCCAAAGTGTTTCCTGTATCTCTTAAGCAAAACAGACTCTGCAGTTTCCAAATGCATCTGCCTACAGCTAAAGCAGTCTAATTGGGACATGTAAGCACGTGTGTGCTTCTGTGCATGTATATGTGACCCTCTAATATTTATTTTTAAATCTTCTTATATGAAAAAAAAAATTGTGCCTGGATAAGGAGGGAAAAAAGAAAGTAATTTATTGACTGAACTTGTAAAGCTGTAGTTCCCAGGGAGAAGAGCACAGAGTCTTTAGAGGCTTCCCAAATCAAATTGTTAAGCTTTTCTAACTTTTCATGCCTGCTAATTGCTCTGTGCAGCTGGTTTTATTTAAGAGGTCAGTATTTTAAAGTTGAAATGAGGACAAATTGCAAACTTTGCCCCACAGTTCACTGTGCTATGTACTCTGCACAGCAGCTCAGACTGTTAATCATAGGTGAGGGTTAACAAAGCCAAACTGATGCAACTGCAGGGAGACATGAGGATCCAGCCAGAGAGAGAAGTTTAGAGCCGTAAACAAAGACACTGTCCCAGTGAAGGACATGCATATTGCAAATTGTGTTAGCTCAGGGCATCCCTTTGTGTTACAGTGCAAGGAATACATGCAGATGTCCTGTTGCAGATAAAGAAACCCTCCAGTGGCATCAGGATCATGTCCCTGACTTATCTGCTCTGTCTGGGGGAAGATCTGGATGGGCTCTTCAGGCAGGGTCAGGGGGTCTCCACTCACGGGTCTAGTTTGGTGCTACAGGAGTGAGTGGGGCAGACCCTGAGCACACAACCCTCGACCTTCTTGAGGCTGTTCCCAGGCACTGATCCTGCCCCCAGCCCATGCCCATGGGTGTGCAGCTGTCCCTGCAGTGCAGAGGTGTCTGAACAGCTTGGTGTCACTGAGAGCTGCTCTCTGCTTCCCAGGTGAGATGCTTAATGATCCAAATATAATCCAAACAACTTGAATACATACACCACCTTGAGAGAAAACCACACAAAAGCCTTTCCAGCCTCATCTTATGCATCAGATGGCACCAAATGTCAGATGTTTTGGCTTTTGTTTTCATATGACTGCCATAATTTCTGGTAAATAGATTCAACAAACAACTCGGTCAGCAGCGGCAAAGTTCAGACACAGCTTTGCCTTCGTGCATTCCCTCCTTCCACCCACTGCTTGAAACTGTGCAAATGCATAAACCAATGACAGGGTTAAAACAAAAATAAACGATTTGTCCTTCATCAAGACAGTTCATATTGCACATGACCTAGGTGTGGCATAATGAGGCTGCTGCAAGGCAACCCGAATCCTAAACCATTTCAGCAGTCCAGCCAGTCGTGCTTGCTCAGGTTGAAGGTGGTGGTGCTGCTGTCACCTTCCAGCAGGCTGCTTGTCCCTTGGGAAAATGTTACATTTGGAGGACCAAGGGTGGAGCAGCATTCCCAGCACTCTTTAGCATTGTCCAAGGAACGGGTAATGTAAAAGGAATGAAAGGAATCGTGTCTTCTGGTAGAATTAATCCCTTGAATATTTGCAGTCTGTAAGCAAGGTCTGGCTGGGCTGTACAGAAGGCAAAAGCGAATATTTAGCTGGGACAGCTGAAACTTTTAATTATTTTTTATTTATTTTTTTTAAAAGCTGCTTTCACTCTGTTTGATTGCAAGCAGAGGGAAATAAAAGAAGAAAAAAAATCACCCCAAAACCAAAGGTTACCTTGGAAATTTAAAAGAGGAAACAGCTATCAGTTGAAGTATGCCATTTTTTTCCAAGCCTCAAGGGACTGAAAAACAGTATTTTCAGTATCTAGACTCCCTTCAGAATAACTGAGTTAAAAATCCAAATTTCTACCTGAGGGGAAGTGTTTTGAAGGGTAGTTTGTTGCTATTGAACTTGCTAGTAAATTGAATTGTCCATTGTCAAAAGAGGTTGTCAGCAGCCACTGGGTAGGTGGGTTACATATCTTTGGTATCTAGCCTGCAAAATAATTTGTTATCAAAAAGGCTGATATTTTTCTTCCCTGCCCAAAGCTGCAAGGAGAAAGGAGCTCACCTTTGCTGTTCCCCACAGCAGGGACATGGAATAAGGGACCCTGGAAAGGCTCTTGCTGCCCTCTCAGCAGGAAAATGAACTTCCCAATTCTGAGACATGTTAAGGAACAGCCAAGGAAGAATTGTTGTTTCTTATCCCTTTCTTGTATTAAAAATATCTTTCTGACTTAACACCATTATCATCTTCCACTGGTGGCCACCTGACAGATGCTTCTGGAAAAAAAGCTGACTTCTGCCAATGGCTTCTGCCCTATGGAGAAAATCAGAAAATGATTGAACCTTGCATCTAGACCTTCTTCAAGTTTTCCCACTGTGCTTCCTGCCTTCCTGCTTGACACCAATAATCCCAGCAGAGACAATCCTGTACCACCTGTTGGGGAGCCAGTACCATCCACCTTCAGAGTGAAGATGTGAGAAAAAACAGTGTTTTTTGATTGTACCAGTGTGAGAGCTAGAGGTGATGTCTGAGAGGTTGGAGGGAGTTGACAGAGAGAGTTGGGATCATTGTTATTACTAATTTCCCCTGGGCCATGTACAGAACTTGGAGGGGATTTCTGCTCCACCCTTCACGTACTTTCCTTTAACACTCACTAATCTCTCACTAACCTGCCTCTGTACACTGGCTTGCTATGGGGATTTTCCCACTCTGGATACCCACGAAGACCATTAATAAATTGTCATATCTCAGAGGCTGGCTCCAGACTCCAGTACAGGCTTAATGTGATTTATGCTCATGACCAGTAAAAGAGCCATCATAGGCACACATTTCTTTTCAATAACATATTTGGGAGTGTAATAAGTGTTAGATCAGCTGCAGAATTGCTCCCTTCCTCCAGTGAAAACCCTTCTGGTAAAACATTAATTTGAGAAATCAAAAGCAAGGGTTCAAACAGAGCCCGCTTCCTGGTTCAAAGCCTGGTTCAGACCTCGATCTATAAACCTGCAGAATTTGTTACAAGGAAGACCTAAATTTCTCAGTTATGCCTGGATGTTACAGTAAAAAAAATGTTAGTGGAACATTTAAAATAAATATTTAGCATTTCCAGGAAGTTAAAGTGTTTATTGCTAAAATGCAGTGATGTCTCTAACATACACCAGAAAATTTTCTAATCAAAATACAGTCTTGAGCAAGCAATATACTGCTTCTTTATAACATGTCATTTACCTTGGTGAAGATTAAAAAGAACCCAACAAATCTGCTACAGAATATGACTGACAAGGGTTAAATTCTCCTCTCAGAGGTATCAGTGCAAATCTGATTATAACACTACTGCTGGTAACATTACTCCAAATTTGGACTGGTACAACTTGAGGCTGATGTCTTGAAGAACATGTCCCTGTGATTTCAAATGCCCTTTACCACTCACTGAGGAATGCAAACTACCATCAGCAGAACACAGACATGTTTCTTTGGAATGACAAAAGGCCTGTTACATGAAAATAATAAAACCAAGATATAAGTGAAAAAGAATTTAGGTGGAGGGCAGGTAAAGGTTCTTAGTGTTCCCCCTAATCAGAGATATAAATCTCTTCCTCTACCTCAGACTTCATGTACTCCAAGCTGTCTTCTGAGAAAGAAGGAGAGTTTTCTATCATTATACTCATTAGTAGCTGTCTTAAAAAAAATGTTTCCATTTTTTTTAGATGAAAAACATAACTCATGAGTTGTATTATGCAACTTCTATCATAAAATCTCCATTAACAGCCTGACTAATCAAGTACTCAGTTATTTAGTAAACAAGTGCTTTGAATGGTGATAACTTTTTGGTTTTACATTTTTTACCAGAAAAAGGTATGAAAAATACTATAGAAAAATACTATATTTGATATGATATAGGAAATATAATAACGTAATGT
>NC_031770.1:103492911-103538403 GCF_001522545.3 Parus major
ATAATATAATATAATATAATATAATATAATATAATATAATATAATATAATATAATATAATATAATATAATATATACACAAGAAAAAGGTCTGTCCTCACCTTGGTGTCAATAATGAAAACGAAGGTGTTTTGCAGAAGGGTCAGTGTTTGTGGGTTTATGGGAAGAAGGCATTTTAACTGGCTGTAAAAGGGGGTGATGTGTCAGATAAGCAAACTAAGTGATTAGCTTTGTGAAAAAGCTAAGCAGAAACAGCAAAGTCTCTGCCCTTATTCTGGTGTAAGACGAAAACTTGGCCAGTCGGTTCTTTAGAGCAACAGTAGAACTCTTTGTCTGGCTTAGCTGAGTCACACAATTATCTCAATAACAGTAAGTACCTAGCAACAGCCTCAATAAACACCCATTTATTTGATTAATCAGCCATTTTGAAACAGGTTTGGTAAACATTACCCTTTCACTTTTGGCTTACATTATTAAAACGCTGCCCACTGAAGCTGCACCCCACGCTATGAATAACCACACGAAACCACCACTGCCCTGCCCAGCTCAGGCTGGTGGGCTGAGCTTAACCTGACACTTCTTGCCCATCTCAAAGCACAGACGGCAGCAGGGACCAGTGTAGGATTTATCACGGGTTTTCTAGCCGTGGGCTCAAAATAAAACTGTTGATGTTAATGAGTGCTGTCAAAAACTGCACAAGAATTTGGTCGTTGTGAGACCAAGACAGGAAGAAAGAAAAAGCAGAAACTTGAGTTTCCATAAATGTAAACATTGGCATGTGGTATTTGAGGATAACTTACAGTAGCTGGAATGTACTTAAAGTACCAAAAAGGTTTTGAGTACTCAGAGATTGTGAGAAGTGTTTGCAGCTGATTGGCATCTGGGAACAAATGGAATTTTTTGTTATCATGGAAGATATCAAGATTATTTCCAACCCTTAGTGGACTCCTGTGAAAGAGAGGCTGTGATGTCTGGTTACAGAGCATGCAAATATATATGTAAATATATATTTTTATTTATTTATATGTATGTCTGTATTTATGGATTAGAGGTGCACTCTTCATGGGAATGCTGAGGTGGCAGCACTTTGCTACTTTTCCCAAGCAGTTTCCAAACAGTGCTGTGCCTGCCTCTTGTGCAGTGACGAGGGAAGTTTTCCTCTTCAAGGAACAGGGAAACTTATTTCACAGGTAAATGGCTTTGTTCAGCTGAACCCTACTCTCTTCCCCTCAGGTAAATGCACCATCAGCCTGTACAGCTGGAATGACATTCCCTTAACCTTTCTGGCTGAAACTATTCTCTTGACCATGGAGTAATTAAGTGTAGATATCTGCTTGCATTGCTACAATAAATAATTATAAATCTGCATTCTCATCCAGCATTTCTTTTCATAATGCTTTCATAATGCCATTTACATTTGGATTGGTTTTCATCAATATACCAGTATTATCCCCAGTATTAAATTATCATGTAGCAGCAGAGGTTACTGCCTTCCCTGCTGATTTTTAATGCACAAAGAAATAAAACCTTTTTATAATTGTGCTGAGAACCCAGTGTCATTTAAGCCATACCGAGCCTGCATTAGGTAAGATCTAAATCTAACCTTGCTCAGCAGAGAGGAAAGGAAGAAGAAACAGAGATTTCTCCTGAAAAACATCACCCATCTGCTGGGTGGGGGTAAAGTTCACAGGTGCCCCCTGTTCTCCCAGCTTATCTCAGCCATACATCAAACCTCTTCATGTTTTTTCATGCATTTACCTTTATGAGAGCCAACAGACTGTAATTCAACACATTTCTGTAAAACAACTAGACATTATGCCATAGATAATATGCAGTACACATGAGTGTTAATTAATTACATATTTTTCCAAATGTTTCTCTGTGGTAATCTCAGGATATTTTTGTCTCCAGAACTTAAAACCTGGGTAATGTGAAGGTTCTGTGGAGCCTGTTTCCTTAGAGACTTTTGAAAAGTTGTCTGGAAAAATCCTGTAGGCAATCTCATCTATCTCTGAAGGTGACCCTGCTCTTTGCAGGGTTCAGGCTGAAATCTCCAGTGCTTGTTACCAAGTGTTTTTTTCAATAATTCCCTGAAACTCTGATTCCAAAATTGACATCTGAAGACAGCAGTCATGCCTCAATATAAAGTGTTCTCTGTTATACCACAAAGACCCTGGAATACCTTTGATTGGTTTATTTCCCCAAAAAGGGGGGAAAAGCCCCTTGGAATGTGAATTGTGGCCTTTGCATCAGTATTCTTGTAAAGCCCATTGTAACACGTGAGAAAGGACAAACAGTAGCATTTTACCAGATGTGATTACAGACAATTTTATTATTTGCAGCTAACTGTACAGGAAGGATGAATGCAATTATTCATCCATTATGAGGTTTCTTTTGCTTTTTGTATTTTCTTACACATAATGTCTGGCAAGCTGTAAGTAGCACCAATTTTCCAACCTCTTCCATGCTTCCAAGTTAGGTTTCTTCACCCTTCATTCACAGAGGATTCAAGGGGTGTTATTCAAGATTGACTGCAACAGAAAAGGAAAATAAATGCAACAGCTTTTACAGATGCACACAGATAATCCAAGTGTAGTTTTCCCCAAAGAGTGAAAACTTTCCCTGGGGAGGGTTTCTGGGGATGACGTACCTGAATAAACACAGAGTACCACAGCACACACAGGAAAATAAATGTGGTGGATGTTCTCTGGATGGGAGAAACCTCTGACCAAAAGTGACCATAGTGCAAGAATCTGCTTGTTTCTTTTGTTCCCTTTAGCTACTGGTTTAAAACCACGACACTACAGAAGATGTTTCTAATCAGGCAGTCATAGTGATGTATGGAAATAAAATGACAGGGAATGGATATGTGAGCTGTTTTCCTAAAAGCAGCCAATGTAATTTATTATATGAAATTTAAAAGATAAAAAAAAAAGTAAGTCAGAGGAAGCCAGAGTTCTCTTAACGGCAATTGAAAATCTTTTCTTTCTGTGCCCACGTGCCTCAGTACAGAACAGAGCACATTTTAACAGCTCCCTCATTAAAGGTGGTTATTCAATGCAGAGAGAAGGTTATGCAAGTCAGGGCAGATGTGAAGCACTGTGCAGCTCTGAGAAGTAATAATTTGGAGCTACACTTCCATTGTGTGATTTCTTCATGGAAAAAAAAAAAAGAAAAACAAAAGCAAAATTTCAGAACATTGAAATAAAACATCTGATTATGTTCTACCTGAAGAAGCTATAATGGAGAGTCAAAATTTAAATTACATTCTCCCATGGAGCTTGGAAATAAAGCATCAAAATTGCAAGGTGAAAAATTTCTAAACCACAGGAGCTAGCCAGAACTTGTTACGTTCCTGAGTGATAAACACAAAGTTCAGCTGATCTTTCATGGAGAAAATATAGTAAATTTTCCTTCTGGGGGTTATATTTACCCAGCCTTTCCAGGCTGCATTATCAGCCATTGTAATCTATTTAACTTCCATTCATGAGTCACTCTGACACTACACTGCTTTTCAGCTCTGCAAACAATACAAAAACTGAGCTCCCAGCTACAAATAAGGAAGGAATTTTGAACATAATGTTTTTTATCAATGAAACATATTGACACATAACTATACAGTTGTCAGTCATACTTTCATTGAAGTTAAAAGGAATAAGAGCAAGCCAATGTTTGATAATTATTTCAAAAGGTACTGCATAATCTCTGAAAACTAAGTCCTAACAGATATTGAACACAAGTGATTCTACCAATCAGTGACACCTATGGATTTGCAGTACCTTTAATAATTTGCCATGCTAAAACTTCCAACGAAAAAAATGTGTATAGTAACATGACAAAACAATTTTAAAGGTAAGTATAGTGTATATAGTATATGGGAATGTAATATATACTTTGTTAAAAATGTTTCCCCATTATTTAAAGTTAGAAATAAAACAGTCATGTAACATTCATTCATGTTACAGATTCAGTGTTATTATAAGCAATAAATATTTTATTGAAGTTGAGGCAACAAGAAAGCACAACACATTAAGCAGAGGCACATTTATATACTATAAAGGTGGAATGTGCATTTGAGAGTGGCAAGCTCCCATCATTGAGTTCCTACCCCAGTAGGCAGGCAGTGAAGTCTTTTTAAAAGATGTAGTTCAGATCCCCAGTCCCGGGATGTGAGACTTCTGGAGATAAACAAAGCTACCCAAAAGCAGATTTGGTCTGAATTCAGAGTCTGATCTCCAGGTCTGAGACATGGTGCCACCTGTGCAAGAGATCCCAGCCTCTCCCTGCACTCTAAAAGGCAAAGCAGGCACATGCATCACGTGGCTTCTTCCACACCTGGACTCATCACAGCTCTTCTTGGTGCTCAGTTCCTGGGAAAACACCTGCTTCGTTGGAAAATATCTGCTTGATTTCAGCACAAATTACCCTAGAAACCCAGGCTTGGCTGGAAATGATTTCTCTGTCTCAGTAACAAAGGGAAAAATCATGAAAGTGCATTGTTTTGCCAAAGGGGAAGGTTTAGGAAAAAAACATGACCATTTTTCCCAGGTGTTGTGTCCACAGGAACACCCAAGCCTATTTCTTGCACCAGGAGAATTCACTTGAGTTTCCTTTCTAATGCCCAGATGGGTCCTTGCATGCAACCTGCTGGGTTCCTCCTGCAGTTCCAGGTAGGCAAGTTATTTATTATTTCCTCTCCTGAGCTGCTGGGTGCCTGATTATACACTGCTGATGTTTGCTTTCTCAGTTCAGGACTTGGCTGCATTTCCAAAAGAGGTGCTGTTTGTTAATGGTCAAAATGATCTCTTGTGTCAGTCTCTACACATATCTAGGAACAATGCAGCAGTGGGGTAGAGATTTCTTGATGTGAAAATGTGACAGTGAGCTTGGAAGTCCTGCCTCCATCCTGCCTCCACATGTACCATAAAATGCAGCATCCTTCATAATCTGTTACACCATATATAAAATAATGCAGTCTATACATTGATAGAACTCTATTAATGATATACCTTGCACCTTTACTCTCTGAGGTCTTAAAAAATATCACTGTGCAAACCTGTGTTAGCTGAATGTCACTGACCAAGTCCATCAGCAATTGATTATCCCACTAACCCAGATGAACAGCAGGCTAGCAATAAATAATAAAGAATAGGCTGTTATTTTCTGTTTTGACAGCAGATGTAATTTTTAGAGTTCACCCCTTGCCATGCTCAGTGTGTTACATGAAATGAGGAGGAGGAAGAAGAGGTGGAGGACAAAGAGCTCCCAGCTCTGCTTCCAGTGCTGAGGCAAGGAGTCCTCCAGGGAACTGTGAGACTTCTTCAGGCTGCAGGAATGTCTGGACCATATAATAACAGCTCATAGGCCATGAAATTTTACACATAGGGTGTGTGTGCTTCACTCTTGGGTATTGCCATACCCTCAGTGAAATCTCACCAGTGACTGCAAAAGGAGAAGGCTCAGGGATGGAGATGAGCACTTCATAAAATCCCATGTGTGACAACACTCATGAATCAGTTCCAGTAGCCTTTTAAGGAAGCACTTGGGCTGCCTGGAGCCTGGTTACTTGCCTGTCTTCCCAGGCAGGTTTTGCAACTTCCTGGGAACGAAGTTCCGCCAAGGCTGGATGGTTACTGACATCCACTCTGGGAGCCCTTTGGGCTGTGTTTTTGCAAACTGGTCTGGCTACAGCACAAGCACCCCAGGGGCCTGAACCCCACTGGAATTAGAAAAAGATTCATGATTTGGCACAGGAAACAGCATAAAATGTGATCTCAGGTCTGCCATCTCCCTCCTTTCTTCTGCATGGTGGTTTGGAACCCCAGGCTGGACTGAAATACAAATACATCTGTGTATTTGTACCCTGCTGTCCCAAGCCCACAGCTTCACATGCAGCAACCCACAGGGCCCATTGCCTGCCCAAGCCTTCCTGTTGCTCACTCCTTGGACCACAGAAACTCCTCTGGGGAACCAGCTCCTGCGCTGGGGCACCACCCATCCTCATGGCTGAGATCCCAGCATGAGGAGGGGTGGAGCAGTGGTCCCAGAAAACTGCACCTCACTGGGACATGCCTCAAGCTGGTGCTGCAGAGATGGAATTAGAATCATAAAATAACCTGAGTTGAAAAGGAGCCACAAGGATTATCTAATCCAACTCCTGGCTCTGCCCAGGACCTACACAAGAGTCACACCATATGCCTGAGAGAGCTGTCCAAACACTTCTTGAACTTTGGAAGTTCAAATCCCTCTGAATTGTGGAGGAATTGAAGTGCATAAAAAAGAATAAATTATTTTCTTTCCTCTTTGCTGCCTTACTAAAAGTGTCTGGGCAAAGATATCAGCCCTCAGGCTTGTTGTCACTCTCTTCTGAGCCTTCCCACCTAATGCTTTTTTCCATGCTAAACACCCATCTATCTGCTGGCACATCACAGATTGAAGGCACATCTTTTTCTTCATGCACATATTGAGGGGAAAAACTCTGTCTGTTGAAAGATGCTTAGTTGAAAGATGTTTAACTGAGTTTTGTGAAAGAAAAACCTCTTCCAAACAATGCTGCTGGAAAGGTGAGGCTTGCATTTATTACGGAAGATACAAGGGCAGATAAGCAAGCCCAGCATGTGTTCTGCAGTCTGGCTGCTGGAGTACAAATAAAAAGTCCCTCAACGGCCACCACAGAAGCCAGTGAGCTGCCTTTTTTTAAAAGGAAAAATCTAGCTTTGTTTTAAAAATTCACTCAATGTCCCTTTGATAGCTCCAGCCTCAGGTAGCTGGCAATGCTCCTGAACTCCTGGGCCAAGATGGAACTGTCCTGGCTCCCAGTGGAAAGAGAGGCAGTGGGGACTCCAGAGGGAAACTGTGCCACCATCCAGCTGCTGCCCCATCATCACAGCAAGGGACAGGACACTGCAGTGCTCCATGCCCTGCTCTGCCAGGGACTCAGATTTCATGAATCCAGGCACTAAATGAAAGGATAGCTCGGGAGCTTTGTGTTCTCAACATTTATCCCTGGTGTGCTTGTCCTCTGTCAAAACATGGCACAGGTGTGCTCACCCCAGTTCCTTCATCATGTCTGTAGGGTGGAAATAATTCACACTTAGTATTTTTTAAGTTCCCAGTTTCCCAATTGTCCTAGTTTTGGCCAAGGCCGTGAGGAAGGTGGAGCCTGGAGCAGAGTGGGCATGCCTGGGTTGTTATTCTACACCAGTCACATCACTGAAAGGGGTAGAACTATGGAATTCTCACTTCCAGCTAGAAAGGGGGATGGCTTGCAGTCAGGAAGGAAAAGGTACATGCAGAGGATCTATGGGACAATTTTTGTTCTTGTCTCAGGAGGTGTGTGGCACCGGCTCAGGTCAGTGAGTCAGTGAGAATGATGTTTGTATGGAAATCGCCCTCTTTTTGTATACTTTTGTTACTAATAGTGTTGCTGGTGCTGTTCCTGCTTGTTTTCTTATCTCATTGCTGTTTCTAGCATATTGTCCTCATCTCAGCTCAGAATTTCTGCCTTTTGTCTCTCTCACTAGATGGGATGGGGGGAAGGGAGCGGCTCCATGGGGCTCAATTTCCAACTTTAACCACAACACACATTTACAAGTTTCTTTAATTTTAAAATCACTTAACAGAGTGTATCCAGGTTTTACGCCTCTCTTCAATCTTCATTAATAAATAAAATAGGCCAGGGACCATTTGCTTGCTCTGGGGCACAGCTGCACAGTGCAGCTCCCATGCACATGGCTGAGCTCTGCTCCTGCCCCTATGAGCTCTGGCCGAGGGAAAACCAAGCAGAATTAATTAATCCCAGTTTAGTCCTCCAAATCCTGATACCTTCTAGGTATTTGTAGCATATGGTCCTAAATAGCATGGATGGAAAAAAAATTGACAATTTTATTTAATTTATGCCATTATTTATCTCATTAATTTTCAACTCAGGAACTTCATGGCTATGGCCAAGCAGGGCCTCAGGCTCTGCAAACGTGGCCTGTAAAAGCTTAAGGACTGCATCTCCTAAGGTGAGAAAGTCAGAAGAAATACACAGGCAGATGGCTCAGGGACAGAGCACACCCAGAGTACAAGGTCTAGGAAAACCTGACAAAACAAAAATCATTTTGAAATGTAACACCCACACAGACACTCATGTTTTCACCGTACAGAGTCATAGACAATATTTTTTAAGTTTCCTAAGTGATCCTGTCAACATCCTGGAGAACAAGAAAGTTAATTTTCATCCTTCAGTGGTCAAGGACCACAAGGGTTTCTTTAACAGGACTAGATAAACTTGATACATTTTCAGGAAGAAATAAAGCCCACAAAGACCATGACTTTGCTATTTATTCTTCACTAAACACCTTCATGTCTTGGATAGTTTAGCCACGGCGTGAATGGGAGTGTGGACAGGTGGTTTTCCAGGCATCCCCCTGCTCAGCCAAAGCCCAAGGGCAGGTTCCTATGGTAACAGCACTGTAAAGCTTTTTGCCTGGCTCTGAGGAAGAGCTTTGCAAAGTAGAAATGAAACACTACTCTGTTTAAAACCTTTTCCACAGGATTTAGTCACCTGTGGCCTGGCAAGCAATTAAGCAGCTGCATTGCTCCCGAGGCAAGTGCCAGGCACTCGAAGCCTTGAGTGTGTCTCCATTAGTTCTTATGTGCACCCATTTTAGGACTCAGGAACTGCTAGGGCTGAAAGCTTGGAGAGGTATTTATTATCTGTCATTACCTTCATAATTCTTTTTCACAAAAAAAAAAAAGATGGCTTTACTGAACTTACACAGTTGTATTATGGGTGTCATCTCACAGAACAAATACATTGTACACTTGGGGCAAAGCAGGCATTAATGTAGTTTATTTAATTTTCTAGCAAAAACAATGAGGAGTCAGATTATATTTCGTGTAATTCACAATGTATTCCATTGAATTCTGAACCTGTTCAGCCCTGTTCCAGTGAAAAAAAATTACCATCTCTAGCCTGGTCATACTAGTTTGTACTAAGATGTCAATATTTTAGCCCCAGATTTCAACTTTAAACTTTTCATTTATTAGCTCAAATGAGGCCTGCCCCATCTGGCAGAGGAGGTGAGCGATGAGCCACCCCTGTTTCCCATGCGGGTTCCCCAGGGATCGCACACCCTGTCAAACTCCCGCTTTCCAGGACGATGCTCAAGAAATATCTGAGGGCTTCAGGAGCTCCGTGTGCCGCCACAAGCTGCCACAAACACATCAGTGCCCCGTGTCAGAGGCCATGTCACCTCTGGGCTGGGGGACACAGGCAGGGCTCACCTGGGCCATGGGGACTGCCCGCTGCAGGTCGGCAGCAGCGCTGGAGCCGAACGTGCCCGCGGGTTTTATCTGACCTTTACAATCCGCTCCTGTCACTCCCTGTTAGCAGTCTTCCGAGCCCTGACAGGAAAAACAAGTCACCCTGTGAGCAGCGGGACTAATTGGTCGTTTCCTGTGCTGGGAGCCTTCATTACAAAGCTCTTTCTCTCTTCATTCAGTTATCTAAGGTGGGCTGAACTCTGCAGCCTCTCCCTCGGTTAGGCACTAATGGAGTCGGCTTTCTTTTCCTATTTCTGTGAAACCCGTGGAAAATAAAGACCTTTGCAACGTCCTCCTACCATCCTAACTCTCCTGTGAGCTCAGGGTTTGTGTAGGTGTTGTACTTGACTCAGCTCATCGACACTGGGTTATCATAAATGTCAGGGTCTCTTCCCTAGGAAGGGAGTATTGCTTAATCGTGTTAATTTAATCCATTTTACCATACTCCTAATCTTGGGCAGTGCAGGAGACGTCTCACAGTGCCCCTGTACCTAACAAGCACACAGTATTCATCTGATGTCAGCAGCCAGGAGTGCATAGAAGAGCTGCTAAATGTACTAAAATCCTGAAATGGTTACAGATGTCCTGCAAATAATTGCTGCTGAAATTTGGTTGATGTAAACCTATTTTGCACACACAGAATCACAGAATGGTTTGGGTTGGAAGGGGCCTTAAAGACATCTAGTTACATACAGTTACTGTCCTGCCAAGGGCAGGGACACCTTCTACTATCCCAGATTGCTCAAAGCCCCATCCAGCCTGCCCTTGAACACTTCAAAGAATGGGGCATCCACAGCTTCTCTGCACAGCCTGTTCCAGTGTTTCACCATCCTCACAGGAAAGAATTTCTTGTTAAAATCTAACCTAAACCTACCCTCTCTCAGCTTAAAGCCATTCCCCCTAGTCCAATCACTCCACACCCTTGTAAAAGCTCCCTCTTCAGCTCTCTTGAAGCCCTTTTTGGTACTGGAAGGTGCTGTAAGATCTCCCCAGAGCCTTCTCTTTCCCAGTTATTTTGATATGCTTACAGTCCAGCTGGCTTTTTCCCCTGGACTGGCTTTCCATCAGGAAGGCAGGCACACATGGAGCTCCATCAGCCAGCTTTTGCCTCCTGAATTCTGTTCCTTGGGAAGCATACAAAGGCCCAGGTTTCAGCAACTCAGACATTCAGAGCTGGTGTTGAATTTCACCAGGATTCTTGCTCCTGAAAGACTTTGGGCAGCCCTTTGGCCTTCCTCCCTTGCACAAGCAGACAATGCAAGAACAACAGGAACATGAGAACCTGCATGGGACAGGCTCCTTCAGTCTGAGCTCTCCGGACTTCAAAAGCCACACAGTGACATTGACCACAGGACAGACAGACAGGAAATTCCACCAACCACAGCGGCTGCTGGCATGAGGCTGCACTCCTGCCCCCTCAGCAGATTCCTTCCTGCCTGTTTCTGATTCACCACCACCAGCTGCTCACATCTTCATGCACTGTCCTGCCTGGTGGCCCTGTAAGCTGTTTCAGAGGAAGAGCTCCATCCTGAACTTCAGTTATTGTTTGTTCTTTTCCCTCTAGTCAGATACTCTTTGTTTTGCAAAAATTACTGTAAAACTACTTCATTTTTTAGCAACACAATCAGCAAGAACTGGCAGATCCTGGTGGTATGTGATGTTTCCCAACAAGTGAGCATTAGCTATGTCTGAATGGGGTCAGACCTCACACCACAGGTGATGCTCACTGGGTACATGAGAGAGCACAAGGCTTCATCCAAAGAAGCCAAAGGAAAAACACTGCAAGCAGAGTATGACTGGTCTCAGGTGCTGTATTTCTTTCTCTTGGTTATGGCCTATCACAATTGATATTTGGTAATTTCTCAAGAAAAGAAAATGACATTTTGTTCAGGTTTATTAAGTTCTATGAAACTTTTGTCCTGGTGTGTGTACCTTCATCTGTGTATTTATAAGATCTTCTTTATTATCTATGTACCTCATGGAAGCACCAGTCAGGGTTTAGCTGAACTTCTTTTTCAACATAAATATGATTTTCAAGCTCTGAGGCTCTTTCCCTCTCTGAGGTCACACAAGATGGGCACCTGAAAGATGTCTCATTCCAGTCAAAGCCACCCATCCCTAGGGATGGCCAACCACCTCACGGTGTTGTAGGCAGGAGAAAGGGCAGGAAGAAAACACCACCAAAACCCAGCTGTTGGTTTCACACTGACCACAGATGTGGGACTGGTAACTGAAGAATAATCCTTGTGGAAACACACTCCACACCCTTTTTTGCTTCAGCAGTGGTGCCAGCTGCTGAGACTGTATTTAGGATTGAGCATAGATTCTTTCAAACAAATTTATTTTATCAATTATATGCATTTATACAGACTTTTGCTGTAGGATCATAAAAACTTTTCAGCCTTCTCTCTACTAACTTTTCAATCACTACTGTGAGGCAACTTTTTTTTTCCCTTAATAGAGAAAGGTATTAAAACACAGATGATGACCTTGGTGGAGAGCATCTTTGCCACATATAAGATCCAAAGTAGATAAGTTGTGTATCAGAGAATCATAGAATATCAGCTTGGGAGGGACCTCAAGGTTCATCTGGTCCAGCCCTTCTTAGTAAAAGCATGGTCTAGGCAAGACGGCCCTCTACCCTGCTGAGCTGAATCTCAGAAGTGTCCAGTGCTGAGGAATTCAGCTTTTCTGGGGAGATTATTCCAAAGGCTTGTCTAGACTGCAACAAATCAGCCCCTCTAGGAGGAGGCTGTGGGAAACTGGATCAAAAGCCTCTGAGAAATCTGGATAAACAATGTCCACTGCTCACCCCACATCAACCAAGCAGGTTACTTTATTGTAGAAGGCAATCAGGTTTTTCAAGCACAGTTTGCCTGTGGTGAATCTGTACTGGCTTTTCCCAATAATATGTTTTATCTGACTTGTGATAGCCCCCAGGAGGATTCACTCCACAACTTTCCCAGGGAATGAAGTAAGAGAGATGGGCCTATAATTTCCTGGGTCCTTCTTTAAGCCTTTCTTGAAGATGGAGGTGACATTAACCTTCTTCCAGTCTTCAGGGATGTCCTTCAATCTTCATGACTCCTCAAAGATTGTGACTGGATGGTGACCTCAACCATGACATCAGCTCTTGACACCCTGGGGTGGATGCTGCCACAGTCCATTGGTGTGCAGAGCCAAGCTCCTCTGATAGTTCACAGACCAGCTCTTCCCTCACTGACTGTGGGCCTGTGATTGCCTCAGCCTGGACTTCTGTTCCATAGGCCTGAGGGTCCAGCAGAGCTGGTAAAGACAGGAGTGAAGAAAGGGTTGAGAACCCCTGCCTTTCCAGTGTTATTGGTGACTAATTCAACTCTCCTGTTGGATAGCAGGTCAGTATTTTCTTTCTGTTTCCTCTTGCTGTTGACATACCTGGGGAACCCTTTCTTGTAGGTTTTGACAACAGCTTCTCTTGCCCATGGGTAGTCTGTCCCCAAGCTGCTAGCTGGGGGTGCAAGGAGCAGCCCAGCCCTCAGAGTATGACCATGCTCTTCCTCTTGCAGCAGCAAGAGGAGTATGTGATTTAGAGACCCCCAGCTCTGCCACCATCTCCAGGCTGCAGGGACCAGCCTTCAGATGCCTTTCTTTACTATGCAGTACAAGAACTTCTGAAAACATATATTCGTTCTCTGTAGTAAACAAGAGAATATTTGGGTCCAATATTGTCATTAGTATTACAGTGGGTGAGGGAAGACAAGGTTTAAACACTTATTCCTGAAACTTCAGCACACTTTTCAGCCCCCATTCAGTCCTTGTGTACCTGAAGGAGAACCATAGCACAGAAGGATATGTAGCCGCCCCTGGAGGGGAAATGTGCCCTGTGAAGTTTGTCCCATGGTGTTTCTCATTGCTCATACCTCGTTTAACATGGATGAGTGCAATGGAAAGGAGCTGGAGGATTGATGAGAAGACAAGCAGCCTCCTCAAGGGGAAGTGCTAAATAATGGGCAAAGTGCCCTAACTGGCCAGAGGATTGTGTTGTGCAGGATCTATTTTCCCATTTATGAAACTGGGGATCAGTGTAGGAACCCTCTGCATGAAATTATTCCAGATCCTCTTTTTCTGTCCTAGATCAATAGCAGCGCCTCCATGCTCAAAGCAAAGTTGGAGTTTGTGCTGCCTCGTTCAGAGAAGCCCCAGGTAACTTCTATTACTGCAGAAAGGGAAGGGGAGGCAAGGTCTGAAATGTGCTGCTGGGTAACAGGAAAACAAGCTGGAGCAGGCATTAGAGGTAGTGGTGCTTGGTAAGGAGGGAAACAAACTTAATGCATAAAAAACACACACTTTCTCAGAACAATACAACTTCTCACATTACAGTATTACACCATATGTATACCTCAGCCTAAATTCCCTTTTTTGGCAGGAGCCAGGGTGAGGACATGGCTTCAGAAATCCTAATGGAACCACAGAAACTGGCTGAGGATTCCCAGCTTCAGTTCCCAAACATAGGGACATCACTTTCAGAAACACCAGGAAGCTGGACTGCCTTGTTGTCCTTTATGTACTCAATAGGAATCTAAAGGAACCTCATTTATTTATGTGAAAGGGACTTTGTTGGTTGCTGAATTGCAATGGGACATGTGACACAGGCCTGAAGCAAATCAGTAAATACAGAAATTTTCTTTTGAGAAGGCAAGGGTGGAGCAGAGGACATGGTAATTACATGTTCTCCATGAGTGCTGCTTTTCTTTGTTTGCCCAAAGCAGCTTTGGAGAAAGCATTCCTAATTGTGTATTTCTCATTTGCACTGCCTTTTTGTTCCCCTCAAAAAATACTCCTATTAAGAAGGTTTGTCATTCTTTCCATGGAATCCAACAAGAGTGGGAGATAACAGAATCCATGGTTGGTGGATGATGATCTGGGATGCTCGCCTGGAAACCTCGACTTGTGTACTGTGACACCAGCAGTATTCAAAGGCCAAAGCTCGATGCAGAATGCCCCAACAAGTCACATGTTCCTGGGGGGTATGCTGCTGTCCTGCTTCTCCTTCTTCTCTAAGCTCTCCAGCTTTTCTACCTCAGAGAAAATGTGAAGAGGAGGACTTGGAAACTGAGTGCAGGATCTATTCTTTGCTGAGAACTGTGCAGAATGGGTCATGTTGAGAGAAGGACAACAGTAATGAATGGGGATTTCCTGTTAAGTAAAAAAAAAAAGCAAGAGAACTTGCCACAGCCTTTAGTTATCACCTTGGCAATGAGCAAGGGTGCCCTTGTTCCTCCCAGACCCAAAGTTTCTAGCCCTAAGTCATCTTTTGACATCACCTGCTTTGCCTCAGGTAGCACTGGAATCATGTGGCTTAACACTGGAACAGTGTGAGTACCCCTTCCCCTGCCAGGACCTGCTGGTTTAGAGACACTGGCTGACTCGACTCTACCTGTAAGACCTCTGTCCACCCAGGTCCATGGAAGTGGAGAAGGAAGGTGAGTGCCAGAGGAAAAGCTACAATGCCCCTCAACAGCAAAGTGAACATGCCAGTGAACAGCCCGTTGCACAATACTGGAGCAAAATGCAAGAGAAACCCACCTCTTTGGAAATGAGCAGCAGCCTCAAAGGCGTCAGTGTTTGGCTGTGATTTCCCCATAGATGTGTTTTTACAGCTGTGGTTAATGTGTGACTAATCCTCACTGTGCAGTAACCACACAACCACTCCTTAGAGCGGTGCGAGCGCACGGCGGGTTTGGGTCGGAAGCAGAGATGGTAACATCTGAACAGAATACTTAAAACTGACAACACTTCTGAGCAGGGCTCTAATCATTTATGTCATGCCTGAGAAACTTGCAGCCAGGCTCCAGTGTGTATATATATATATATATATATATATATATATATATATATATGTATAACAAAAAAGACAAACCACCTCTGAGAACAATAAACAGTTCAAAGGCTTGTA
This sequence comes from Parus major, assembly GCF_001522545.3. NCBI lineage: Eukaryota > Metazoa > Chordata > Aves > Passeriformes > Paridae > Parus > Parus major. Next base: position 103,508,157 of record NC_031770.1, read on the forward strand.
TTCTCAGGCAGCTGCTATCAAACATTAACAGCACTATTTGAGCAGGAAGAGCAGACTCAACCAGCACTTTCAAGAGCATTTGCAAACTCTCTTTTCCTCCAGTAGTACACTAATAGCAATAATAATAATAAAGCCACAATTTCAGTCTGAATAAAAGGTGAGTAATGTTGCTCCAAAACAGCCATATTTTTTTTCAGTGCCACCCTGAGAACAATAAAACTCCTAGAAGTTCTTGAACCATTGCTCTGTGTTATGAAGACTGAAAGCTCAACTGTTTCATCAAGTTATTCATGAAGGCAGCTTCAGGCCTGGATGTACTGAATGAGGAATGACATCAGGGCTGTGTGCTGCCTGTAGCTGCATGTACAGTTCTACTCTCTATGTGACAGTCCCTGAAGGGCTGGACAGGCCCTGGTGTCCATTCAGAGGTGGGCTTTGAAGGCTTCTGACCATGACTGAGATGATTTTTGATTGCCAGCAAAGTCAGCTTTTCAGATCTTCTCCAGGTGTGGACAGATAAGCAATTAGATGAACTGCTCCCTTGTTTAGATACACACCAACTCTTTTTTTTTTTTTTTTTTAATATTTTGAGGGATTCTAGTTTGGTTGAGGTGGGGGGAGGGTTTTTAAAATACGACATTCTTTAATGGCCTTTTGAAATTATTTCAGAATCAATTTTGATTGGGTTGATTTTGTTTTGCACAGACATCCTAAGCTTCAATGCTGTTAAGCTTTCCTCAGCTAAGCTTTTGTGTAAGGCAGTCTGTGTGTGCATGTTAGAATAACAAACTATGTGATTCCTTGTGGTCACACACAGGTCACACACTGGCACCCAGCACATCCCCTAAGCACAGCAGTAGGTTCATGAACAGCATGTGCTCATGTTTAGGGAGCACCTCCAGAGGAGCAGCCCCTTGCTCTCAGCATATGCTACTTCCAAACCTGATGGGAGTCAGGTGCCAGAAAAGAGAGGTGTCTTATGCAGAACCTGCATTTCTCAGCTCCTGCTGAGTTTCTGCTGGCACTCAAACCTCCTCCTTCCAGAAGGTTTGCCACATGAAGGAAGCAGCTGTCCAGCCTCCCAAGGCACAGGTTCTCAGGCTTTGTTTAGAGGGAGAGATGCACGGGTGGCATCAGCATAAGTTTCTTCCAGACTGCCCCACTCCTTTCCTCAATGCCCTCACCTCAGTCACCTGCAGTAGCCCCAGCTCTGTGTACAAGAGGAATCCAGCTGGCTCCTGCCTAAGACTTCCAGAGTTAAGGCAGGTGAGATAGGTTTTGGTGGTGGATTTTTTGAGGCTTGGGGTTTGTGATTGTTTTTCTCTGCACAGCATTTTCAAATGCATTGCATATCAGAGGGGTGCCACAGCTTGGGGACCCCATGCCTTGTGGCACATGTTAAGCATACTACTCCCTCCCACACAGGTTCTCAGGGCCCAGGAATGCTGTGATGGTTGGCTCAGACAAGTAGGGGTTCATGCTGAGGACATTTTTATACAACAGTATCACGTGGCTTTGGTTAAACTGGAACAGCTGTGCTCTGGGGTCCAGTATCTATCCAAATCCTAATCTTTATTTTTAAATCACACCTATTTATCTTTTGCTCTATGCCATTTTGAAGTAGGATTTTCTACTTTTAAAAGCATTTAATATTTTCTGACTCTTCAAGGTTTAGTGATTTAGTGATTGCCTTTCCCTTGTTCCTATTTTAATTTCTCATAAGCACATAGTTGTGTGTCCATGCAGATGCATACACATAATCACATGTGCATGTATACACGTGTGTGTGCACAAAGCAGAGTACATTGGTCCAAGTCACCTTTTGTTATCATCTCAAAGAATGCTCCAGAGGCTGCCCATCTGCTTTTCCATGTTAAAGGAGGAGAGCAATAAACCAGAGTAAATAAAAAAATGAAACAAACCAGCCAACCAGTCAAAAACAAAAACCAACCTAAAACAACTGGGTAAGAAAGAGGAAGGGTTTTTAACTGGTCTCTGTGTTCTTTGCACAGACTATTGGCTGAAGGACATCCCACTGGCTCAGGAACATTTTTTACTGTAATCATCCTCAGCATCCAGCTTTGTGTTCAGTACATTTGGATCACCATTAATGGAATGATTCTCAAAGATTTTAATTTTTAAATGTTCATACTTACCAATTTATTTGTTCTTTTTTTCTTGTTCCCATATTTTTCTTTTGCCTAAATTGCTCATCCCCATCCTTGGTACTGTCCTGTACCACAACAAGCATGCAGACAGCAACTGTACAACCTGTTTTCCTCAACTGGACAAACCAAATACCATTCATTTACTGTGGGAAAAGATTCTATCCTCCCACATAATTTTAATGTTTTTCCTCTGTTCTTTCCCAGCATGAGCTATCCCTAGACCATGTAGGTGATGGTACGCAAAGGGCTCACTAATTCTATAATGATACCCATTATTCCAACAATTCCCTCTACTTGCTGGAAATATTTGCTGGCTACTGCATCCTGTATTGACTTATTTTTTTCTTTCTTACAGCTACATGACACATAATTATTCTAAAATTGACTAATTGACCTTAGCCTTTTCTTCCCCTTTTATTCCCAGGTAGGAGCAGAAATTCCTTTTGCTATCCCTTTCATGCCTGACCTTGTGTTGAAGTTGACCCTAAATGTTACTTGTCAGAATATTAATGTATCCTTCACACTCTAAACTTTCTAGAGTGCCCAAATTCCCAACAGCAAATGTAATTCTGTGTATTTTCCTCTATGTCAGTCAGTACTTAGATGTCCCCAAAATGAGGTCTTCTCTCCCTACTAACTCTCTGCCTTGCAGAGCCTGCTGCTCCTTAGCTAATTCCTCACTACTTTACAATTCTTCCACTACTCCCTAGCTTCCTCATTTTGATTATTCATTTTCTGCGTGGCACTGATAACTTGCTTTAGTGAAGTTCAATTAGAAAAGATTGTCTTTGACTGAAAAAAACCTGCTATCAAAAAGCAAGATACCTGATTAGTCAGGCACAATCTACTTTTGATGAACCTATTTTGTGCTGTATATCATCATCCAACCTTTTAATTTCTCTATCCATCAGATCCTTTTGTAAGACCCTGCATATTGCTGAGGCTGCACCTTTTCCTCTCCTCTTTCCTTAGTGAAGACACTGTATTTCATTTTCTGCAGTAAAATTTCTGTCCTCTAACTTGACAAACTTATTAAAAATTCTGTCCATCAGGCTTGCAGTTTTATGACCTAAACACTACCCCAGAATGCTAAGTGACTATTTGGTTTTGAGTCTCTGCCTCACCTCCTGCATATTTAAGATCTTGGGTTTTGTTTTTTGTTTTGCAGCTATCTCAAATGGAGTGAATTGCACCCTGCACCTTCATTCCACTACTCATTTTCATCCATATACACACTGGTCCTGATGAAGGCTCAGATAAGGCATTTATGAAATGCCTGACATAGTTTTTCTTCTCAGCACCCCTGTAGTGTGGCCCTCTTTTTTCTCCTGTTCTCTATTTCAATTACAAGCATATACAGCCTTTTAGGTTTGCTTTAGCTTCCTTTATAGGCTTTAATACAACCTGACAAAGTGAGAATTGTGAAAAGCCCTCCTTCTCTCATAGTTTGCCTTCTTTGACATTCAGTGCATTTACACCCTCCAGCTCATTTTTCCAGAACAAAGAAGAGGTCAAATTTTTCTGCCAGCCACATTCTTTACATCTTACTTGTGAACAAGAGCAAATGTGATAATTGCTCCAGCATGGATGAAGAAGAAAGTCAGGAAGCATAGGGAACAGAAATGTGACTCAGGAAAACCCAGTGCCAAAGTACAGAGGCCCTCCTGTAAATAATTCTCTCTTGGTACAACAAAATTTCTCTCAAGTGCACACTGAGGATCAGACAAGTGTTGCACTTGCAAGGATTTTCACACAGGAATTTCCCACTTCCCGTAGCACTTCATTTTATTCCCTCCCTGCTGCCTTAACTTCACACATTATCACTGACTGGAAAAGGGGAAGCAAAAGTCTTGGTAGCCCCTAAGGAAGTGAATTCACAGCTGGTAAGGCCCTGCAATGCAAACCAGCCAACTCTGATCGTACACAAGTCTTTACCAGGTTTAAGGGACGGGCAAAGTTGGCATTAAGTTAAAAAGCACTTTTCAGCTGTAATTAGCCGTGGAAATAAGTCTTCTAAATTCAATCCATCAATCCTTTTGCCTGATCTCAAAACTTTCTGATTACCAAGATTCCTACAAATTTTTTTTTTCATTATTTTTTTTTTGTAAACATAGCCCCCATTGTTCCAGGATAAACAAACTCAAAATATAGTGGCCAGTTTACAGAATAAAAATTCATTTATTGGAGTTCAAAACCTTACAAAAGAAAATAATTGTAAAGCTGCAGTAAGACCTACCCTGACAGACAGCAGATCCTGACTTCCCTGTTTTGTGAAGGACATTTTCCTCTACCTCTGTGTTGCTCCATCTCCTCCCACAAAAGCCATAGCACCCCAGAGTAATTGATGCTGCACAGAATACTGAGGACAAGCCTGCTCTGTTCTCCTTCCTTGGGGGCACAATTCATCTTGGAAAGCAGGTTTTAACAGAAGGCTTGGGGCTGCCCTCCTACAGTCCTCTCTGCTCTCAAACTCCTGAGGGCAGAAGACAAGAGGAAACCCTGGGGAAGATTTGCAACTCTTATCACCGTTTTGAGGATTCTGCACAAGGAGAGGTCCCCAAATCAGAACCAGCACGAAATGTTGCAGGGCTCTAACAAAGCCATTTCATTCAAGTCTCCACCAGAGCCCATTTGTATCCCACACCAGTGCCTCCAGCAAGAGCAGCTCACTGCAAATAGGACACCCAAGGCAGGGTGGGAGGGAAGGCAGGCCACTCTTACCCTTCAAATGCTGAACTGAATCTCTGTGTCTTTAGCCCCAAAATTCACAGTTCTGTCACCCAAATTCTGGAAAGACCTAGGCAGTCTTAAAAACAACATCTAGCTTAGAAGTATTATACACATCAATGTTCACAGACAGATTGTGTCAGACACATTCTTGCCAAAATGCCATTTATTGCAGTATACCTTTACGTGGCATACAGATAACCCAATGTTGCATGTTCTGTCAGAACTCATATTTCATTTGTACCACTTAAATAACACAGAATGTCATGTTTGTTTCACAAACTGTCAGTTAAGACTACCAAAATATACAGTTTTTTTCCTTTCTCCCTAACAAGGTTGTGAGGTACAACTGAATTTTACTACTTTATCTTTCTGTGCTTTACAAGAACCTTTTCATAGACAGACCTATCAAACATTTCTACATTCCTATACAAAGCAAAGAATTACAGCTGAAATTAACACCATCTGGTCATTGCATTAACCTATAAAAATTATTCATTAAAAAAAAAATCTAAACAAAAAAAAGAACAAAAACAAAACAAAAAAACACCAACTGAAAACAAAACAACCCTAAAGAAAACATAATGGTTGTTGCAACTTTACTTAAAAAAACAGCCAGCTACACATATGCACAAGTTCTCCATGTGCATAAAGAAGAGTTTGGAATCAAGACATTTTGGGGTTTTTTTTTCTTGTGTTTGAAGAGAAGGCACCAATTTTAGCTGCATGGCAGCTCAGGAGTGTTTTATACTTCATTTAAATTACACAGGTTTTTAAGTTTGTCTTTTAGCGTGCAACATTTGTACCAACTGTTGCAATATTGTCCAATATACTCCCATCATTCCCTCTGGCTCAACAGTACAAATATTTACATCGGTTGTAAACACTTCTCCACCCACCCCATACCTTCTGCACTGAGTGACGAGGAACTGAAGTGGCAAGAAGCTACCCAAAGGCAGAGCAGAAGTAAGGCTTGTACAGAACACCACACTCGTGTTCGCTCGCTTTGAGACAGTCCGGAGAACTCCAGACCCCCAGTGAGGCCCCAGTGCCTGACATCTGACAGCACACTGACCATACACAGCTTCAGGCATCCTGACTTTGCACAGGAGGTGCTTTTCTGCCCTAGACTGACATCCCTGGAGTGGCTTCTCTCCAAAGTGCAGGAACAGCTCCCGAGGAGCCACTCCGGAGTAGCGAGAGTCAAGCACGCCAACTGTTGCATCTGTTTAAGGCCACTTGCACTCAGCCTTCCCCAGGCTCATTTCAGATGCTTCTCTACTCCTTAGCTGCAGTCATGATGTGCTGCTTGCCAGCTCCCACCCCTGTGTGCCACGGCACCCTGTGGCACAGAGGGCAGAGCACGTTCCGAGACAACCGCGGTGACCGGAGGTGCCACAACGTGCCCCGGTCACCTGGTACTGCACGGGGTAAGACCATCTACAGCAGGACAGCACCTAGGAAAGGGAATGTCTGAGATGAGACTGCCTGGAAAATCTACTTCTTACCTAAGCCTTTAGAAAGAGAGAGAGAGAGAGAGAGAGAGGGAGAGAGAGAGAGAGAGAGAGACGGTAGTGGGACAGCCCAACACTATTGGTAAAATTAACTCTCTGCTTAGTTTTGGGGTTCTTGGGGTTTGTTTTTTGCTAGTGTATGTACCAACTGCTTAGGAGCTGGTTCTGAGTATGGGATAATGCTTCCAAAATATAAGTTATTTTAAACCACGTGACAGTCATTTGTTTACCCTGCCCCTCACACCTCCTTTTGGCAAGGGATCAAGTTCATCTTGATGTTTCATAGGCATTAAGTGCTCCAAATACAACTGTCAGAAAGAGCTAGAGGATGGCAGTGTAGTACCAAATGTCTGCCCAGCACAGCCACTTGTTACACTCAAAACACATCTACGAGTTAAATAGGAAGGATCCCTTCTATACAGAATTTGAGCACTGACAATTGGTTATTCTTGCTAGCCCTTTCCCTAAATATCAAGAGTTTTATACATACAGTGCTCCCTTATCTTCTCCCCACCGCCTGTCCCAGTAGTCTTTAGATAAACCAAAGTGAGTTTAGGAACTTGCAGTTCCAATTCTGTTGAGAGAAAGAGGAAAAAAAAAAAAAAAAAAAAAAAAGTTGTGCAAGAAAGCAGGGAATGTCCAATGAATCCAGATCTACTTTGTAGTTATAAAATTTCCAATGGCAAAGTGGTAAGGGCAAATAACCCAATGATCATATGGCTTAAGTTTAATGCAAAGCACACTAGGAGGTCCACGTGCAGGGAGAGAAGAGTCCAAGAAAGATGGAATAAGAAGTGTCCTGAAGATCAGTGTTTATGCATAGAATTCCTCTTGTTTGTGTGGTTTTTGGTATCCTCCGTTAGACTGTTTTGGTTCATCCAGTGAATAGCTGCCTTCATCTTTTTTCTTCATTCTGTACAGCATAAATGCAACTAGAAACACTGCAAACACCAAGCCTACAAGTCCTCCAGCAATAACACCTGGAAGGGGAGAAAAAGGCACAGATTACTCTAGATGCCATACCAGATAGTGCTACTATGATAAATTCCAAGTTGTTCCTTACTTGTCCCTGGCTAAATGACTTAAATTAATTTCTCCTTCTGTCCCCTCCCAAACCAAGCACCTGCTCAAATATAGCAGCCAGTCCTAGGGACATGGATCTCCCACTGGGCTATGCTGCAAAGCACACAAGCCTGTGGTGTTCAACCCTGGCAATTTGACTGAGGCAGCAACAGTGAAATTGTACTGTAATTTTTCAGAGGAGTGAAGGAAGAGGTTCAAACAAAGTTGCAGATAAAGCAGCCACTGCTAGATGCTATTAGCAGACGAATATTCGCCCCTGTTAGGGTTATGACAACACAGAATCATCACCCTCATTTCAGAGGTCTAACATAAAAAGTTGGCCTCCTTGCTTAGAGATGGGACACAACTGCCTGGAGACTCCTACAAGAATCTGCTTTTATCAGCTAGAAATCCAAAATATCTGGTACCTCCAAGAACTTCTTTTCTGTCCATAATTCCCGAGGCTCCTGCTGCTTTGGCATTCCTTTCAGAGTCAGGCAGCACTTCTGAGTTCTGTGTGGGGACAAAATCCTCTTCTTTAGTCAAGATGAAGTCTCCCTGTTGGGACATACAAGGCAGGTTATTCATGTTTCTCATCATTCTGGAGACCTTCCAATGCACTGTTTTTCTCATCTAAAATCTTCCACCAACAGAACCCCTTAAACCAATCACTGTATTTAACAAATTAACACCCATTCCTTACTACATGCTACTAAAGACATCTCCCTGGAAAGGGTGTCAGAACTATTAGTCCTCACCGGGTCTCCAGAGCCATCTTCAGAAACCTCCTCATGTGTAGGAACGACATCCTTTGGAGCTGTGGCCGCGGGGGTGGCAGCACTGTCTCCCTCAGGATGGACAGTAGAGTGGGGCTCAGGCACGTCCTTGGTGTCTGGCACATCAGAGCTGGGGATTTTGGGTTCATGGACCACAGCAGAGGCTTCTGAAGGAGTCACATGAGCCACAGAAGGGAAGTGAGCAGTGGGGGTTCTCACTGTTGTTGTGACTATGTGGCTTGTTGGTTTCCCATCAGGTGAGCCCAGGAGGGGTACTTCATCCTTCACAGCTACAGCTGGTTCCTCTGTCACTAGGCTACTGGTTGCAGAAGGAGATATTACTTCCTTTTCAGTTCTGCTCTCAATCCCAGGAAATGGCTGTTCACTGAAATCCACTGGTGCTACCAGTACTGAGGAATTAGTTGAATCTCCTGGGATTCTCCAGGTGTGAGACTGGTCAGTCAAGGGACCTGCAAAACAAACAAGCAAATTTATCCTTGGCCAGTTGAGAGGCCTATTAATATTATCTCCAGGACACTGGTCTAAGGAGGATGCTTAACCTTCACAATAAATTTTTATAATAACAGCAGTTCAGTTTGTGATTCCTCATCCTTTTCAGTGGAATAAGGAAGGGACAGAGCAATGTGCTATTCAGCAATTTTTAGTCATCTGCTTCTCCCCAAGGCAAAAGTGCCTGTCTGTTTGTGGTGAGGTTGACAAGGGAAATCTGCTTTCAGTACACTGGTTCCTCAGGGTGGTTATCTGAGTCTTTTTCCATAAACACTCTTATTTGATTCAGAGCAGTCACACCTTCAAGTCTTTACCACATTTGGCACTGATTTCAGGATCTTAATTTCTGCAGAGTTTAATCTAAAATACAAGCTTGTGTCTGGAAGAAAGCAGAAGGATAACATGCTTCAGCTTTCAATAGTTCGCTCTTTTATCCCTAGCGTTCCCTCAACTTCAGTACTGAATGCCAAGGGTCTCTCTTGTGCAGTTTAGCAATCACTTTTATGGACTTTTTCCCCTACCCTAAATCCCCTTTATCACTTATAAAAAACTATGGCCCACGGGAACATGGCACACCTGATGACAGATAAAGTTTGCACTTGATACATGGTATGGTTGGTAGGCTGGGGTTTACACACCCTCAAACATTATCTCCTACCTGCTCATAAAGAGCCTTGTTATGATCTCTCTTCCCCATGAGTGAAGAATCACTCCAGTTTCATAACATTCTCCACACAGCATCTCACATTAGCAGTTGCATGGACTCTTCCTCTGCTTCTGCTCCCTTTCAAGTCTCCTACAGCTCATTTTCTAATAATTGTTAGTATCTCAAGGAATACAAGATGAATAGATTAGTTCCCAGCTCTCATATTCTGGGGTGGGGGTGTGTGTGTGGACTCCTCCCCTTACTCCCTTTCACTTGGGTTCTCACTGAGATCTCAGCTGCCACATCCTGGAAGGATCAAGCACTGCCAGCACAAGTGCTAATAACTCACCTGCACCTGAACCTGAGAACGTGTCATCTTCATCACCAGAAGAATCAAGGTCTTCAGGGGGAAGGTTCAGATTTGTAGTTTGCTTTAAAGAGAAGAGCAAAAAGATGTGTCAGTGATGAGATTGAAGTGATCGGGTTGTTTGCACAGAATCCTCTAGGGGTTCCTAGAGGTCACATAAACTTTTTTTGTTCAGATTGCATTTCTTCATCTTCCCTCATTAAAGCTCCTCTTCCCAAAAGAGTAGGTCTGGTCAGAAAGTTTGGTGTTGGAAAGGTCAGTCTTGCTGTCTCCCTTCTCTGCACTGCTTCCAGGCTGCAGTTGCTTTGGGAAAGTAGAAAGCAAGGAATCCATTCAGTGCTGTATCCTGGTAGCAGGCAATTCTCAGTCCTTACCAGCCTGTTTTAGCTGCTGTTTGTGTCTTCCTTATCTACCAACCACTCCATCTGCAAACCACTGCATTCATTCTAAGGAGCAGAAGGGAAGGGGAGGCAAAGTCGTTTGTCTTTTCCCTTTCTGACTCAAATACTGCTCACATATCTGAAACTATAGCATCCAGCTGGAAGGAGAATCAAAGTCCCTTCTTTATTAAGCGTGGGCACCCAAAATAAGTCCAGAGCCAGCCTTCATGTTGGAGAATAAGCCCTGAAATTTCTCCATTTATGCTCCAAGGGATGCACTAACCAGCACTGAAATTCAGTTGCTGAAACAAGAGGCTAAACCCTCATTCTATGGCACTTGTTTGTCAGAGCATACAACACTCAAAGCTATTCAGGATCCCCAAAGATGACAGCACTCTTTTAGTGTTTACTAATTACAGAATGATTACTGCATGCATCTCATTGGCCTGTGCTGTATGCACTTACTGCTGCTATCACCAGCATGCCTGACTCTCAGCTCATGACTAGCCTCAGGTTAATTTCTGCAGGGCTACCATTACCTAACCAGTTATTTTCCCTTCTCAGATTTCAAACCAAAGCCCTATAAAGTCACTTCTTCCAAATTTCATCTTTTTGATATTCAACTACCTTCCCTGCTTTCACAAATTTTGACTCCTATCCCATCCTCAAGTCACCTTTGTCACCCCTTTCCAGCACTGCCATCTGCAAGTTTAGATGTCACATTGCATCATCCAAGCTGTGGGATCCCTATGATCCCAAGAAGTGCAAAGTCTCATTTTATTATGTAAAAAAAAAAGGACACATATTCTTGCCAGGTTTGCAGCCAGGCCCACTGTACTTCTCTAGCTTGCATTAACATAGTGCCACTTAAAAATTAATATAACATTCATCCTCATCCCAGGAAGAAGTTAGCCAGCACCAGTATGTACTGTCAAAACAATCCAGCTCTGTAGCTGTTACTTTATTACCTACAATGGACGTGTTTATTCGTCCTATCTCCTTCTTATTCTTAAGATACCAGGTTTATCCAGTTTTCTCTTCCATCCTTAATACCTTATCCATTCCCCACATTTCCACAGAACTAGTTTCCAAGGTGGTTAACTAGGCCAGTAGATTCCACCTCTCTGAAGACAAGTAACCGAGTTGCCACCAGCCTATTCAGCCCCAAGATCATACCCCTTGTAGGCAATTATTGTAGTTGTATGATTTTTTTATTTTTTTTTAATAAGAAACTAGGAACAAAAACTCCTCATATAGGCATAAATATTTTTAGCTCTTTTCTACCCTACTGAAAATAAACCCCCAAAGTACTATTCCTTAAGCTTCTGCAAGCATATTTCTAGAGTGAATTGCCCTTCGATCTCTTGCTTAACTGCAAGTCATGAGGTAATTTTGAATTTTAGATTTGTCCCTGCTTGTTTGCACTGTGCTTTTGCACCCTTCGATGAAAAGTAGGTCAGATAAGTACTTCCCGTGTGTTTTCCTTCTTGTGTCGAAGGGTGGTGACTCACACAGGCTGATCTCACTACACTTCAAATATTAAAGAGTACAAACTATTGGTGCATAAAGAATAAAGAAAGAACTGCCAGGCTGCCCAAACTCGGCTCCCTCGCGTGCCCTTTCCAGTACGTTCAGAAGATAAGTGAGGCCTTAGAAATGGCACCGTTTTTGTTGATGGGGGGTTGGGGACCATTTCTCTCCCTCACTTCTCACACCAGCAGTGGCAAACACAACCCTTTGTTCTTTCACTCAGCCTGGCTGAGTGCAAAAGGGGAACGTGCTGCTAAAGGTGGGGGTTGCATTCTCCTCTCAGTGGGAAGACTTCCTTGAAGCAGCTAGAAAGCAAACTCTTGAGCTTTTTATTGAAGTAAGACTGTCAATACAGCTTAAGGTTGTGTCACCATACATCTTCAGCTAGGATCGAGGCTACCTTCCCCCCAAATCTGAATATTCAGGGGTAGCTCAGAGATTTCCAACAACACCTGGACAGACTGGTTGTCTGCAGAGCTCAACAATCCTCCTGAAAGGATCACAGATTGTCAAGAAATAAAATGGCAACTCTTGATCTTGACTATTGAGCCTGCACCCCTTTCCCTTGAGGGTTTAATAGGTGAGGCTTGTTCAGTTGTGCCACACTTCCTTTGGAGTGTGTCCAGCCACCCTCCCTCACACCTGAGCTCTGAGCCTCTTCCCGGGCTGCTGCAATCTCTGCTTCTCCACAGCCTTTGTTACATATCCGTGACTCCTAGCCTGACTCCTGTACCTGAGCAGGGATAGTGAGGGTCTCCCCAGAGGAGAGAAGCCCAGTGCAGCCTGGTCTGAGGCAGTGGACACCCAGTGGTGTTTCCAGGGCAGAGCTGTCCAGCAGCTGCTCAGCACCCTCCCTCCAAACACAGCAGCAGACTCAGACCGGTCTGAGTCCCCTGAGGCTGGCTGCTGCACTTGAGAGAGTAACAGAAAACATGAATCAGGATTAGTAAAGCCTGCTTTCCAGAGTTGTATACCAGAACTCAGTGAAGTTATATGCCCCAAAGGGTCCTGTCCCCAGCTGCTCCTCTGGGCATTGTGGCACCTCCCTTTGACCAGGCACTTTGCAGCTTGGGATCTGAGAGGGACTTTCTTTGGCCCAAATACTCAAGGGACAGTATAGGATTATGCAGATGTGAATAGCAGTGAGAATACCCACAAAGTACTGTAATTTCATAACATCATCCAATTTCACGACACATGAGCATTAAGGAACATTTGCCCAATTTATGTAACTGTATGGTTATATAAAGCCTACATTTCTTGCTCCATAAATTACAGCTTCAATGGGCATTAAAGATGGCAACCTCCCCACAAAATATAAGTACTGCAGAAAGGCCAAGCTTCTATAATGATCTGCTGCTGAGGGATTTCAGACACAGCAAGGTTAGAAAACACTGACTCAGGACAGCGTTGGAAGGGACTGAACTAATTTGGGCTTGCAACAGGAAGACAGACCATGCTGTTCAAACAACAAACACCTCATGGTCAAGGTTTTTCCATGACCTTTTATTGAAGCTGACTTACACCAATGGGAAAGGTTTTGATTAGCCAAGAGGATTAGGGGCACAGAACGCTGGGTTATGCTATCATACAAAAGAGCTGAAAATAATTCCAGCTTAAAACAAGCTTACTCTGCCTTTTAGACAGTGAATCCTTTGAAGGCTCTCTGATGGTATCTCATGTACCCTAGTCAAAAAATCTTTACATTCTTATTGAGCACATACAACATGTTGCTTTTTCACCATTTAAGAAACTTGTATGGTTTTGTTGGGGTTTTATTAGCAGTGCAGACAACTGGTTAGAAATACTTGTCCAGTCCTTTTGATTTGCTGTCACTGAGTTCCACATGAGGGGTAAAAATTTTAACCATATTTTTGATATGCTTTAACCAGTTCTCATTAACCAGTGGAAGACCCTCTTCCGCAGGGATCAAAGCAGCCTGTTTAGGGGAAACCCTGGGGTGACTGCTAGCTTCTGCTCTTGCTGAGCACTGCATTGTTGCAGAACAATAGTTATTCAGTTCTGCTGGGACAACCAGAAAGCTGCTTAGTGGCATCTTCAATTTAATCAACAATGGGCCAGGCTTTCACAACTCATTAGCAGTATTATTGGATCCAGAAGGCTGACAGAGTCCAGACTTTTTCCCTTTTTAAAAGTATCATTTTTAACTATTCTTCGGTCTTCATCTTGGTCAGTCTCAAAACACGAGTCTTTCTGGGTTTATCCCATCAGCTGCTAGAGAGCTCCCTCCTGCTACAGCAGAGATCTGAAGCACTCTCTCATGATGAGAGGGAGATTTGTAGGTGATTAGTTGATCTAACCCTGCCCCAACTGGGAACCACATTTATTTAATTTGATACACGCAAAAGGAAAGAGCTTCTTTCAAATTGCTCTTTGAGGTAAGCAAAACCACTGGCTTTGCCACAAGCTGCTACAAGCCCTTAACTAGATTAAGGATGATTTGTATCCAACTCTTATTAATCCAGTTAGTGATCTGCAGTGTCAAAAACACTTGAAATCCTCCATTATCTGAATAAAGCTGTTAAATTTGCACATTTATTTCTCCTAATAAATCCTTCTTACTCAGCTGAAAAAGAATGAACTGTAATGAGCTCTCCCACCTCAAACACCTCCCTAACCATCCTGTGAGAGCACTCCAATGGCATGGGAAGGAAAACCAATAGTTTGCTCTTGTTTAAGAGATATACAAGAGCAAGACGAGCATTTGCCCTCTAATTTAGCTACAATAGAGCATCATGAAGAATACTTTCACAAGGATTTGAACAATTAATTCTTAAATAAACTCAAACAGAAAGGTTTGTCTTTCACCTTTTCCTACACTCTGAAGAGAGGCTGAGGCAGAGCAACCTGAAGAGCTTCTAACATTAAAGTAATACTAGTATTAGTGTAGGGGGAAGACAAAACCACCTGCTGAAGGAAACTTTAGCTTTGTTAAACCTTGATATTCTGCAGTTAATAGCCCACGCACAATTAACTCCAATCCCAGATGTTCATTGTCGGGAGACAGCTTAAATGGCTAAGGGAGGGTAAAAAAAGTAAAAAGAAAAACACTCAATCACCAAAAAAACCCAAAAACAACCAATCAACCAACGACATAAAACCCACTACCAGCATCCTCACCTATCCCCCTTCTTTTACAGACATGCAGACTTTGGAATTAAGTTGGCCATGCATGGCTTCTCTTTTAACAGTCAGCTATAAATTCTATATAGCAGAAAGAGAGCTGCTGCTTTTCTATGGCAAGTCAAGAGTGAAGATTGCACACAGGTCTGTTACATCTGAACTCAGCAACAGTGCAGCACCACCTCACCTAAATTCTTCTGCAGTTGTTTCTCCTGCTACTCCACTGCTCAAAATAAACCCTGGTGCTCCTTGGTGATCATGTGGGGTAATTAAATATTTCTCTTCCTAGAGGAGCCAAAGATGCAGACTAACAGCACAGGCCAAGGAGGGCAAAGACAGCTACAAACCACCCCACAAACAGCCCAGGGGCTGGGCAGTCTACATTTAAGCAGTATTTTATCCCCTGCTAGTGTTCCAATCAAGGACTGCCTTGATGGCAGGGGCTTTGGAACTAGGTGATGTTTATGGTCCCTTCCAACCTAAACCCTTCTGTGATTCTACAAACTAAGTCACCAGCACTTCTTACTTCCTAGTGCCCTCCCTGCTTCAGATGGTGGTGTTCCCCTGCAGCCTCAACAACCTTTTGATGTGTGTCAACAAGCTCCAGCATCCCCACCCTTCCATCCATCAATCTGTGTCACCTGCAGCAAGGGTGGTGAGTGGCTCAGAGGGTGCTCCTTCCAACGAGAAGCAAGTGGAAAGCAAAGGCTGCTCTTCTGCTCAGCAAGGCAAGCACCATTTTAGCAGGAAGTGTTAAGCAAGCCACTTAATCTGGTTGCTTGTCTATCAGATCATTGTTAGTGTAAAGAAATATGGAAAATCTTGGTTAATTGCATTCTTACTGGCCTCCTCTTCTATTTTTGCCTGGTGACTTGAGAGAACAACTATCTTTGAGGGAGAAGTCCTGGTTGTGTTTGAACTCCCTGATCATCACACAGTAGTTTCCTCTTGGCACTCAGCTCTCAAAGGCAGCAAAACTCCTTCCAGCAGCTGCTCAAAACAGGATGAGAGCTCTTAGGATCTATTCCACTATGGGCAGAACAAAACAGACTGCAGACTGCCCACTGTTCACTAGGCTTTGATCCTCCTTTTCTTCAAGCTGCAGGAGCATACCCTGATCCTTTGCACAAGATGCAGTGGCCAAGGAAGAGCATCCAGCTGCTCCACAGGCAGAGCAGCCAGTGTCCCAATGCTTCTAGAGGCTCCACACTATTGCCCAATCAGCTTTACATTTTCTCCTTAGAGTGACAGGGCAACTTTTTTAATTAAGTAGGGCAGAAACACAATAATCAACACGCCAAGGGTCAGCCTGTCACCATCAGGTTGAGTTTCATTTTGTACAGCAGGGCTCTTTAAACTCCCACCTCCCACAAGAGCATGTCACTTCATGCTTCCTGGACCATCCCCTGCGTGTCTGTTTGTGCACTCTCATGGTGAACCAGATCAGGGAACTGGTCTTGTTAAACTAAACAAAATTAAAAAAAAAAAAAACAAAGATAAAAAAAAAACCAAAACAAAACCAAGAAAAAACCCCAAAAAACTCTAAAACCAAACCAAAAAGCCCAACAAAACAAATAAATAAAAAACAAGAAAGAAAGTAGAAAGAGGATAAAATATCATGCAAAGAATTTTCCAGCAGGACCAGTTTCCAAATCCTACTCGGTGCCTGAATGCACAAGTGTTTGTGTTGGCACAGGGCAGAGCGTGGCAGCCAGGGCTGCTCAAGCACTCACACAGACTCACAGCCTGCACTCTGGGGTGCTGACACTCATTCCCCAGCCTGCCATGCATTATGGAAATGCACATCACCAGACTGCAGGCAACACACAAATCACAGGCTGACTCAGAGGGCCACACAGGGCTCATACAAAAATGAGCAAGGACAGGGGCTGTGGGGAGAGTTATCTTCTGCAGTGTTTGCTCACGATGGATAGTGTTTGTTCCAGGATCTGACAGCAGGGCTTTTGAGTCCCCCCAGTCCTGCTGGGAGTAGGAATATGCAGTAGCAAAGGTTAGACTTGCTACTTAAGTCTTAGTCTTGCTAAAACAGGAGCACAGCTCCATTTTCATCCTGGGCCACCTGAACCTTACAGGAGGCCCAGTGCAATTGCCATTCATTCCTGGACAAAGAGTACACTGAACATCCTTCATCAGAGAGGTCTATGGATTCCTCAGCAGGGCAAGCTCATGGCCGTGCACATGGCAGCGGGGACAGCGCACCAGCTGTGCCACATCTGGTGCAGAAGAGCTCAGCTGCCCCTCAGCTCCCTCTCAGCCAGCTCCACTACAAGTCTGCTCAGTCCCTCAGCAGTAGAGAAGCAAGTTACAGCCTGTGCTCCTGCTGTTTCACCTGGACAGTATATCACACAAGTTGTGCACACTGCTTTCACTCACACCAACCTGCTCCTGCCAGTCAAGCAACGCAGCCCGGGCCAAAACTGCATCTCACCGCAGACCAACACATCCACAGAGGTGGCACACAGCTTAACTCTGTATCAGTGACAGGCTGTCACAACAGGGCCAAAAGTGGGGTCCCTTTTGCCCCTCACATTTCAAGGCAGCCCATGCTTTGAAGATGCAGTCGAATGAGAAAGCTCATTTCTCTGCAGCTAATCTCATGAGAAGCAGCCAGTTTGATTTTATGTTATAAAACACTTTTTTTTAAAGATCCTTCCCTGCAGCTCTTTAACATACTTGATAGTTCAGGCATTTGTTTCTTGAGCTAGCACAAGAAAGCCACAACCAATATATAAGCTCAAAGGATTCTGCAAAGTAGGTGCAGCTCACTGAGGCCATCCATCCTGGGATATTAATTTCAGTCTACTTTAGCTGCCTTGAGAGATGAGCAGTGAGTAGCCTAAGCCAAGACTAGGCAAACCTAGCTTGTCTTAAAAGCCTCTGACTGAAAGTCACCAGCACTTCCTAGTGTAGCAAAACCAGCAGAGAAGATTCATTCTTACAGCAAAAGCCACTTCATCTGTTTAGAAAGGAACAGACCAAGAACTGCTTGGTTTCAGCAGAGGCTAAACCAATTGGGCCACCAATCCCTGAAACCTGACAACGTAAGGCTAAAGACATGCTGGCAGGCAGAAAATCTTTATTAAAAGGAAACCTATCCAGCAGAGGGACTCCAGCACCCAAACCACATTACCCACACATACTGGTAAACTACAGCACAGATAAACGTGACCCTCCTGCCAGTGGAAGAAATTAGAAGTGACAGTATCTAAATACCTGCTGCCTTCTCCTCCTGCACACATGCAGCCCCTGCTGTGGAGTTCAGGTGAGGAAGAGCAATTCACCTCACACAAGGCATCAGCAGCCACAGCCACTTTAAATAAAAGACTGGACTTTGCAGTGTTGCCTCCAGCACATTTAAACACACTGAGCTTATGTCTTCAGCATTCTTTGCCAATTATTCCCAACCAGCTGACCTGTGGTGGAGGCAAATTCCTTTCCTTGCCCCATCTCTTGACACACACTCATCCTGCTTAGTGATCAGCACTGAGGACTGTCCTTGCAGTTAAACTTGCAACAGAACTAGAGTTTCTGACAAGTGCAACAGTGGGCTTCAGATTGCCTGATTGTTCCTTAGCAGCATGTGTGGGCTGGAGACACCAGTCTCCTCTCTCCACACACCTAAGAAACCACCCAGCTCCCAGTGAAGCAGGACCAGTTGGCATTACAGCCCTGAGGCTGCTGCCAGGAGTTTGAGGCTGGGTTTGAGGGAAGAGCTGCGAGCAGCGAGTGCCCCCATTTGTTCCATTTGGGACTGGCTTCTCCCAGCAGTTCTGTGAGCTCCACATGGTCAGCCTGGGGTTCTCAGCCACCCTGCACGCTCCTCCTGCTGAGGCAATGGCTGCAGGACAGAGCACAAGCCTGCAGCACACCAGCGTCAGGACACGACACAGACAGCTCAGGGACTTTGGTCTCACAGGAGCACAATTTGCTCTTGTCATCTTCAGCCACTCAGCTCAGGAAGTCCCAGCTCAGAAATCAGAATTATGACATAGGAAACAAAGATGTGGTCTGTGGCACCTCAGGTCTTCCAATTAGGGTGGTGCTGATGGCTCTCAGCAGCACCAGAATACATGTGCCTCTGGCCCGGGGAAGCCTGTTTCCTGGAGAGAAATGCTGTGCAATTTGGCTGGTGGAACTATTACCCATTTCAAATTAGCTCCATGACAGCTTTTATGTCATCAGCAAACTACCACATGCCATGCTACAGCTGCACAAGTGCTCTGACCTGAGCAGATGTGGTCCCAGAAGCCAAAAACCACCTCATGACTGCTACACAGTGTTCTGAGGGGGGAAGAAGCTGTTCTGCTTCACCTGAGGAAGGAAAACCAACATGCAGCCAGGAACAACTGTCAGACAAGAGTAAATGCAACAGGAAAAGGTTTGGGTTCTCATCTCAAGAGTTTCCCTCTTCTCCACTCTGAAGTCCAGCAATTACCTAATGTGAGATATGCCAAGAAGCCAGGAGACAAAGCTCTAAGATTTCTTGTAGGATCACAGAAGCATTTTAGGTCTATTACTGATACAGACACGTTTCTCATTTGAGCAAATTGCTTGCAGTGCTATATTAAATCAGTGAAATCCATGTTTCAGATAAAAATCCCTAGTGTACCAAACTAAGAGCTTGTACTTAGGGCAGGACTTGTGGCTCCTAGCAGCTAGGATGTTGTTTAAACCTCAGCAGAAAGATAAAACTTGCAACCCTGGAGTACCAAAGGTCTCAGCTAAAGACATTGGTAAACTTAAGTGAGACTATTTAAACTTACAAATACTTGGAATTACAACAGGAAAAAAGCTGACCAGCTATTCCAGTTAGTTACACAGAGTTACAGTGGAACAGATAATGCTTTGTAAGAGGATATAATCCTGAGGCAACCGGATATGCACAAGACAATAAAAGTTACCTTCTATATGCTTACACTTCAGTGACAGAAACACCTGCCAGCTGCAAGGCCTCTTGCTATCAAACTCTGCTTTATCTTCCCAGCTGATCTGCTCACAGTCTAACTTATATCAGAACTTATATCAGGTCCTTCATATCATGGCAACAGCCCAAGCCTCAACAATCCAAGACAAGGCCTTCTTGATTGCTTTTGTGAAAATTCCACATTTTCTTCAGAGGGATGCACAATGAAGTCTTCAACGCTTGCGAAATTATTTTTTGCTCACAATCTGTGTTTTCCATACACACATCCCAGACGTGTGTTCCCTTGGAATGCTGTATTTCACTATAAATCTCACACTGCAGCATCACCACCAGCCCTTTCAACCACAACCCCTGCAAAAGAGCTGATGGATCAGGGGACTGAAAGCACCCAGAAGAAGCTGCCTGGTTTGAACAGGCACCAATGCAATCTCTCTCACATGTGCACACCAGATGACAGGACCAGGGACATCCCTAAACCTGAGCCTTGGTGCTGTTACTTGTCAGTCTGGTGCAGAAGACCTTGACTATAGGACAAGGTACAGAAGACCTTGACAAGGGAGCTACAGAAGCAAAACTTGGGCAGCAGAATGAGCCAAGAGTTGGCATTCCACAGCACCCTTCTGATTTGGTCATAGCTAAGCTCCAACCAATTCTAAGGGACTCTGTTCTTGCACAGCAGGGCTCACAGCACTCAGCACCAGTCTGTTAAGAATGAACTCATGAGTCTCAATCAACAGCCAGTGGCTGGACTCAAACAGACCACGTAGGCAGATTTACATTTTGGGTTTGACCCAATGCAGGGCAGTTCCTGCATCTTGGCAGGTCTTAACGCCAGCACACAGTGGACTCAGTGATCCTTGTGGAGCTCCAACTGAGTATATTCTAAGATTCTTGGTGTTCTTTTTATGTTTGTTTCTATGGCTCACCATTGCCAGCTCAGATCTGATGAAATCAAGTCTTTCCCTACATTACGAAGCACGCTATCACATTTGTTTTATCCACAGGATCTCAGTGTTAACTCAGCCAAGGCTGTTTATAATGCAGAAGTCATCCCTGCTAACAGCTGCAGTTACACCACCATGACTAAGCCATTCACTAAAGGACTGAAACATGTCAGATCAGGAATACCCTGTTCCCCTATCCCAAGAGTCTTCTCAAAGAGGCACTTTCACCATTACCCCCTGCTTCCACAACAATCCTAGCAGAAGAAAAGCATTATGCAATCATGTGTTTTGGGTGCTGCTGGTCTCCTTGGAATAAACAGCAGTAACTCAGGTGGTCTTTGGGCCCAGGCTGGACCACATTTCACAGAGTTATTCTAAGGTAGAACACAGTTCAGACTGCACGGGCTCCCTTTGAGAAATGTACAGGCTCACAACCACTGGAGCACACAGCCAGGATCTACCCATGTGCAATGGCACAGATCAAGCTCACAGCGCTTCCTCCTCGGACACTGATGGTCTCTGTGCTCAGGTTTACAAAGGCACTGCTAATCTGCACATACAACAAAGTTCTCACAGCAGTTGCCCCATTCACTGCTAAATTATGCAATGCCTCGGTGAGGTTATGAGAGCTGACTGGTGTACTTCCATGCTGAGTCATGAGGGTGTTGGAGTATCATTTCAGTGATGAAGCACCAAATGAAATCCTCCCATCAGAAACAGTCTTAAAAAAATCTGCTGCTGTAATTGTGCTCCAGTCACCTATTGTTCCACTCCTTTAATTAATTAATGGACATCAGGCATTTCTTGACCGAACACCTACTGGTTTAAGCAAACTCTGACCTAGTCACCCAGTTACACTGTTTGGTACCACATCTGTACAGCAGAGCCCTCAACAAGGGACTGTTACAAAGGCAAGACAAAGCAGAGCTTCCTTTTGATCTCAGCTGTTATCCAAGTCCCACCTCATGCTGTCATTTTTGGGTACACAGCTGGTTCACCTGTCTTCCCCACGGCCTCCTTTCAGAGCAGCCACCAAATCAGGCAGGGAGGTTCGAGTTCAGCAGGAGATGCTGCCATGTTTGTGCACTCTGGATGCTCTCCTGCCTCATATGGGCAACTGTAAGATTTTAAGTTGTGATTTGGACATCCCTGTTTTACACATCTATACTGAAGAGACAAGAGACACCACTAATGCCACTGCTGATAGATCAAGAGGCACCACAACAAGTCAGTAAAACAGTGCTAAACTTGCAAGGCAAGATGAATGCTTTACTACCAAGTTACTCCTAGCACAGCATGTCCCCTAGTTCAGACCAGTTCCTGTCAAGAGGTACCATCAGCATAGCCAAGATGTGATGTAACAACAGACCAAACTTGTAGGACACTGTTCAAACCTCACTAAGTCGAAGATATTTCATGCATCTGAATAAATTTCTGGGTCTACTCACTGACTACCAACTCCAGCCAGCACATTGTCCCTCTAAATAAAGCAGAGCACAGAATGCTGAAGCATGTCTTTATGGGCCAGGTCTAAAAGCACAGGCTGAAGCACTGGCAGGCACCAGAACCATCACAACAACACTGAATGCTGTCTCAGGTGTGTAGCATTCACCTCACAGTCCTCAGCTGGTGGATTACACAGGACTTCTCACACAACTGTACTTGCTCACCTCTCTGAAGTACCCAAAACAGTTCTGTTTCCAGCAGAAGAATCGTGATCCTCTATTGTGAACTTTCACTTTCTTTTACTGGATACTGCAGTTTTCTCAACTTCATAACATTCTGGGCCTGCAGCCAGAGACCCACTGGCTACATCATGCTAGTAAATTAAATAATATCAGAGAACCTCCCCAGGCACTAGAACACAACCAATACCATCACATTATTAGAATGATTTATGGCATAGTTTTGAGCCTTGCCAACCAGTATGCCCCCAAATAAGCACAGGAATGTTTTTAGCAGTCTGGTGAGGGGGTTGCTTTACAGAAGAGGCCAGAAAATTCAATTTCCTATACAACTGTGACTCCAGCATTTAAGCTGGTCACAAGACACCTTGTGTCTCATGTGCTTTACTGTACTGGGTTTGTGTGGCAAGATTTTGGTAGCAGGGGGACTACAGGAGTGGCTTCTCTGACAAGACAGAACTTCCCCCATGCCTGACAGAGCCAGTGCCAGCCAGCCAGGACAGACCCACCCCTGGCTAAGGCTGAGACCACCAGTGACAGCAGCAGTGCCTCTGGGATAACACAAGTCAAGAAGGGGAAAAAGAAGTTATTGCACAGGAGTAATTGCAGCCAGAGAAGAGAGGAGTGAGAATATGAGAGCAACAGCCCTGCAGGCCCCAAGGTCAGTGCAGGAGGAGGGGCAGGAGGAGCTCCAGGCCCCAGAGCAGAAATTCCCCTGCGGCCCCTGGTGAGGCAGCTGTGCCCCTGCAGCCCATGGAGGTCCAAGGAGGAGCAGAGATCCTCCTGCAGCCTGAGGAGGATCCCACAACAGAGCAGGGGGATACCCAAAGGAGGCTGTGACCCTGTGCTGGACCCTGCTCCTGGCAGGACCTGTAGCCCCCATTGGAAAGGAGCCTACAGTAGACCAGGTTTGCTGACAGGACCTGCGACCCTGTGGGGGACTCAAGATGGAGCAGCCTATTCCTGAAGGACTGCACCCCATGGAAGGGATCCAGACTGGAGCAGTTGGTTTAGATCTGCAGCCCATGGGAAGGACTCCCACTGGAGAAGTTTGCAGAGACTATCTCTTGTGCAAGGGACCCCACACTGGAGCAGGGGCAGACTGTGAGGAGACCCTGAGGAGGAAGGAGCAGCAGAGACAACGTGTGATGAACCAACCACAGTCCCCATTCCCCATCTCCTTGAACTCCTGGGGGGAAAAGCTGGAGAATTTGGATTAAAGACAAAAAAGGAGGGCAAAATGGAATGTTTTTAAGATTTGGTTTACTTCTCATTATCCTACTCTGAGATGATTTGCAATAAATTCCTTTGCCCAAGCTGAGTCCATTTTGCCTGTGATGATCACTGGTGAGGGATCCCTCCCTGTCCTTATCTCAACCCACAAGTTTTCTTATATTTTCTCTCCCTGCCCAGCTGAGAAGGGCAGTGACAGAGCAACTTAAGTGGGTACCTGGTGCCCTGCCAGGGCAGACCCACCACATTTACTTACAAACACCAGTGTAGGAAGATTTGGTGAATCATTTTTAACCCCTTATGGCTGCATGGTGGGTGGGGGGAGGGCACACTTTAGCATTTTTTAGCTACTAGAGCAATAACTTCTAATTATTCATAATCACATCTTCCAGCTTGTGTAGAAAGAAACTCACCAGTGTTTCACAGCTCACTGCAACTATAGATGCAGACTGGGGAACTTTTTGCAGGTTAAACACACTTCAGAGGGAGCCGGTGCTGCTGCAGGATTAAGCCAGCAGCTTTCTTCTGCAGGCCATGAGTCAGTCGATGTGAGCACACGATAGCACAGCACTCCTTGCCACTGCCCAGACATGCCAGAGTCAGCCTCTTTTGTTCCGTGCTTTGTTCACTGATGGGAAAGTAGTCACGATCTAGATGATTCCTCCGTTAGGACAGAAAGAGATTTAGAAGTCAAAGCTGTCTAGCTGCGGGCTGTTAGGCAAGTTTCGATGCAAACCTCACCACCACTTTTCCACTGCCACTTACATGCTGTTAGAGCCAGTGAAGTGGACAAATCTCACTTGTCCATCAAATCTGCTGGTGTGAGAGTCTCTATCACAGCTTCATAACCAACAGAGCACAGCAAATGAGTGAAGAATATCACCTATATTAGCTTCTGTACTAGGTACAAATTCAAGCAAGCTTTATTGTTCCCTTAGTTTGGGCTTTTACCCATCAGCTTCCTGACTGAAGAAAGCCTGGACTCTGTCCCTAAAGAAGATCCCTGTTAAGCTGATCAATGGGATAACAGGTTCTCTCCTCTGCAGATGTTTTTACCAGAGACTGGTGTTTTGGTAGATCAGCAGGCTGCTCTGAGCTCCTGGGGCTGTGCAGAGCATAGGTATCAAACCTCCCAGATCACCATGCTAGGGCCAGGGCATGGCACAGAGTCCAAACTCTGCTGTCAGCTGGACAACAAGGAGCACATGACAGGTATAGATGTCTCTTTCTATAAATATACACATACCTATATTTGTATTTCTTCACTCTTCAGGTCTCAAAGCATAGAAAAAAGAAGCATGGGATCCTGCTCTGGGACAGGAAAGACCCATGTAGTCTCTTCCTACAGCACTGTAGCTGCCAGCTCTGATCCCCAGAGAATATACAAAGGCTTCCTACCAGCACAGCCACAGCAGCACCACTGCTACAACATGGAGCTTCACAAGAGCTCTCATCTGGAACTCGTTATGTTAATCACCACTTGCTCTCTAGAAAGCAGACTGGCTCCACTCACCCCTACCCACCTCTGGCTTCCATCTACAGTCTGCTCCTCCAGTAATCCCTATATGCAAGGGGCTGGACCAGAGCTGCTGCCTGCCTCTGACCAGGATGTGTACAGCCACCAGCATTAGAAACTAATTAGCAAGAGCTTTCCTGTGTACAGCACAGAACAATCATGCTCTGCAGAGCTGCTCAGAAAGCATTCAGCACTCTCCCCTTCCAAGTGGAATGGAGTTCAGGTTTCCTTACATTTAAAAGAGGCAATAAGCTCCTCATCACATGTCAGAGGCAGACAAAGAGCAACCCCCAGTCTCCAGCTATGGTTTGTGTGTGCTCAGGTGATGAGCCAGTGCACTCTGAGGAGTTGTTGTGTGAACTGGCTGTACTTTGCAGAAGGTTGGATGACAGGAGTGTGTGCCTGGGACTGCCCACAGCCAAAAATCAAGACTGTCAGCCTTTGCTTCTACGACTGGCAATCAAGACATTGACATTACTGCAGAGGCAGTGTAAAAAAGCTACCCAGTGGAGTATGACAATACAGAGCCCCCATGCAAGGCAGGATACCCATGAGTATTTTTAGCTGGTTTACAGGCAGTTTCCTATGTTATATCAGCACCCCTGATTTAGTCAGAAGTCGTTCTGCAACAGCAATCCAGAAGACCTTTCAGATAGAAAAGCCTGAACAAAATGAGTGTTCAAGCCATGACACAAAATGAGTGGACATTAAAGAGAATCATGTTGCAAAAACATGGGCTATGGAGAAGATAGTTCTGCCAGAGAGCAGAGCAGCAAGACACAGAGGTGATGCATCAAGAGTTCTTCAACTGATAATACCCCAAGGAGTTTCTAACTAGAAGCCTAGCAGGGAAAGCCATGGCTTACAACACCTCCATGACTCAGTTATTACTGCAGCTCCAGTGACTCAACGGGAAGTTCTATTGCCAACTCCATCCAAATCCCACTAACACACTGGTTTCCATCCAGCAAAGCAAGCCTCACTGGTGAGACTGGTCCCAGCAGCAAGATACAAACATTACAGTGGAGCATGGCAAGGAGCCCAAGCTAACAGACTCCATTGGACCCGTGCCGGTTCCACAAGACCCAGAACGCCGACTGCAGCCAAGCACTGCTTGAGAAACAGAGAGCTTGGGAAACCACCACATTAGCAGATGTTGCCCCACAAGAGTTGCTTGTAGGAGGTCCAAATGTTATCTCGCCTTGAGGTGAGGCTTCACAGAGCAGTAACTTTTCCATTAGCATCCCCACAGTAGAAAGTGCACTCTCCCAGGTTTCTAGCCAGGCCAGATAAGGCTCCTTGCTGCGGTACACCAGCAGCCAGCAGTTCAAGTGAAGTACACTCGTCAGCCCTAACTTAGAGACCTGTTAACAAAGCTGACACTCAGCACCCCAAAGGAGGCATCACATGCCTTCTGTATTTAAGAGTACCTTCTCAGCTTAGTTGTGAACCTGTAAGAAACATCAGAAGTCCTTGCACTGTTGTCAAAAAAACTTCCCTGCTGTAAGTCCACTGCCTATATCAAAGTCTAGGGAGTAACAAAAGTTCCTCACATCTAATCCACAAATAAACCGTATCTCTAAATATTACAACACTCTGATGCCTACTGAACAGCTCACAACCTTCCCCCCCCCCCCAAATAAAAACATTTATCTTTGTATATATTCTGCTCACTTCAGAATGCTGATACAGAACCCACCTATAATCCCTAATTTCTTCCACAACCTTTAGCAGAGCAAGACTACAATCACACTAGGACATGAGAGAGCTGCTGTTCTAGCCAGCAGCTGATGTTCCCCACTGCTTTGCTGGTTCTCTTGGCAGGAGCAACACCTGTCCTGTCTGTTTGTTTATGGAAAGAGCCACCATAAATTTCCACAGATAAAAAAGTCCATCACTTTGAGCTAAATAGCTCTCAGATAAAGGCACCAGAATAAAGGTGTTTGTGCTCCTCTTATAGGCAACTTGAGATCTAGCCAAAAAAGCCCTGACAAAGCAACTCACCTTGGAGTAGACGTGCAGGGACTGGTCAGATAATCACTCTCTTGGCTCCACTGATTACATTGCCTCGACTCTAATGAGGGCTTAAGCACCCAGCACACACAGACACCTACATTTAGGTGCCTCAGCATCAGCTGAACGCTGTCCTGAGGGACTAGTGCCATTTGAACACAGCAAGCCCATCAATCCTCAGCTGTCATGGAGTGCTGTATTAGACGTCTTCTACTCTGTATTATCTCAAAGCTATTAGGATGAAAACACTAACGCTGCAGTGCTGAAGCACTGCAATTTTATAATTGGCAGCACCTACTCAGGAAAAGGCCCTATCTTCTCTCTCCCAAGAAGCTCCCTCCTCCTTGTAAGGAGGGCCTAAAACTCCAGGTCCTCAGATGCCAGAAACAAATGTGGAATGTCCCTCTCAGGGGTATTAGTATGGTTCTTGGACACAGGAATCACTTCAAACAAGGTTAGGACAAAGCACTGGTATACAGGCCACCTGGAGACATCTGAGTACAGGCAATGCAAAACACATACTTAAAATGGACTGATTTTGCTGCTAAAACAGCAGCCTACATTTCAGGTTTGTGCACTAACTTAATTTTAGAAGGCTTACAGGTTTCTTTCACTTGCTGTAACTTGTCTCAGGTTGTTAGAGAGGATTGTTTGTTTCCAGAAATTTCAGAGTGCTGCCATTAAAAATGTTAGCTCTTCTCACCACTTGAAACTGAGAGAAACCTGGAACAAAGGCTACAAAACTGCAGCAGAGGCCCCTTACACCCTACAAACTCCAGCTCTTTCGCTGCTGCTCTACCCAGAGCTGGCCAGACACAGCAGTCACCATTTCACCGGGAGGTGGCCACCATCAGGTCAGTGTTCGGATGCAGAAGTTCTGTTTACAGTGCTAGATGAATATTGTCACACTGCTCTGTGCATACTATAGAAGAAAGTGTCTCCTCCTTACGCACTGCCTGCATGTTTAACAAGCAAGCTGGACTACCTAATTTCTTCTAATTAGTTTATGTTCAGATACGAATTACATCACCCTTGGGAAAAGGTTTGGCCTGCTCTGCTAAGCTTGTGTCAACCACCAGCACGCACCTACACCAGATGAAGCAGCCAGAACCCTCCTTCTCTCACCATAGGGGCTGGATTGACACTGCCCCTCTGCAGCAGGATGTGCATCTTGGCTCAGTCGGCTTCCTGGCAGTGCTACAGTGTAAAAGTTTCCATTTGAGAGAATAACAAGGTTAAACTGTTAAAAGGGTAAAATGTATCAGACCTCTTATTTCAAGGAAGTCCATGCGCCTGCCATAACAACAAAGGGCAGCTACTCTCATAAAGAGTGTTTTAAGCAATAAAGTGTCACCTTGAAGGAGACCAGGAACCTCCTCAATCATTCCTGCAGGTAAGAGTATTCAGGAAGAAAACAAGTATTGTTTGGCCACTTTCTTGCTCCTGTTTATTATTCCAATGACAATATGCATAGATGAATCAAGTTACAAGTCCTTGGCAAGAGCCAAGGGCCAAGCCACGTGCCAGCAGCAGTGGCATCCATCCCAATGATCAGAGCACCAAGAACCCAACACAACCATGGCAATGCCCACAGCATTGCAGGCCAGCAGATTCAAAGTACTGTGCAAGGTCAATCTGCTTCACTGTCCAACACAAGGGGTTTTCAGCCACTCAATGCAAAATCATAATTATTCCAGATGGGTGGGAAAGGCAGATTAGTCCCTGTCACTGACATTCTGACATGGGGAAAAAATCCATGTGGTCACCAGAAGGGAAAAGGCTTCAATACTGAGTCACCCTGGAGATCCCCAAGGACTTCTGCTCCTCCGAGTGCTCACCCTTGAAACCCCTCGATCTGCAGTGTCACCCAGGCCTGAGTGCCTCACAGGCACAGGAGAACGCCAGACAAGTTTACTTCATGTCCTTATCATTTCTAATACAGAATATTTATCGCAGGGGAATTTTATCCAACTACAGTGCAGAGGCTGCAAATTTACTGCAGTTTTCCCACTTCATTAAGCAGAAGCTTACTCAGAAGGTGAGAGCAGAGCCCTCCTCCCATGGAACAGTGCTGACTACACTCACATGTTCGAAATTTTTAGCCACCTCATAACGACTCACTGCCATGTGGGCTAGGAGTGTCCATGTCCAGAGCTACAGGCAAAGTTCACAGACAGAATGGTACAGCAAAAGCAGAGGTATTTCGAGCAGCTCAAATCCCACCGTGCACTTTGTTCTGCCACTCCTTATCCGACTGGTGCTGCCGTTCATCCCTAGGCAAGTTTTAAAACAATCGTTTCAGAAAGGAAAAAAAACCTGCCAGTTTTACTTTGATGGCCCTGCCTGCGCAAACTGCCTCATGCCCCACTTTTTCCTCCTAACTCATCCAAAGGGGAGGACTCCACAACCGGTGCACACTCAGGTCTGGCCCGGGGCACATGGGAAGCGAAGAAGGGGGTCCCTCCTCTCAGAAGAAAGGGATGGGACTGGGGCTTTGTGCCCCTCCAGCGGTGGCCACAAGGCCTCCTGCCCCGCACCCTCCGACCGCACACGGGGCTCGACGGCGCCCAGGCTGCCAGCACAGACCTGAAGCAGCGAGCACAGCACTCCGGAGCCAGGTTTCCGCGGAAAGGCGCCCGCAGGCGGGGCGGGAGCGGGAGCAGAGCCATGCCCGGTCCGCGGAGGACACCTGGCGGCTGCGGCTGCTGCGGGACCAGCGCGCCCCACGGCTCCGGGCTGCCCCGAGAGCTGCTCCCGGGACACGGCACCGGGACAGGCCTCGCTGCCGCGGGGTCACCGCGCTCCGGGGAGCGCTCCGAGCACCGGCACCGGGACGGCCGTGCCCCCAGCCGGGCGGCACCGGCACCTTTCCTTCGGCGGGCAGAAAGCAGGGGCCGGGCGCAGCCTGCACAGGGCTGGGGCTCTCAGGCACAAAGGCGGCGGGGAGCTGCCCACCCGCGCTCCTCGGGGCCGTGCCGGGGCAGAGCAGAAGCGGCCCCGCTTCAGAGTCACCCGTGACTTCGGCCGCAGCTGAACCACAAAAGGCCACATGCCAGCGCTCGCCCGGACCCGCCGCTCACCGCCTCC
>NC_031770.1:103540143-103542264 GCF_001522545.3 Parus major
AAAAAAAAAAAAAAAAAAAAAAAAAAGCCAGTTTTTAGGAATTTTTACAGCTGCTGGAAGCTGTAGAAGCACACACTGGCCACATGGCCAATGGACACAGCATGGCCATGGGGCAGCTGGATGGATCAGGAATGTGGTTAAGGCTGCAGCCACTAGGCCCTACTGCCCTGGAGCTGCTTGGGAGAAGGGTAACCAAAAAAGAACCTTACCCGGTGTTTCTTGGCTGCTCTGGAGGTGGGTGTTGGTCAACCTGTGCCAGACCCAGGATCCCTTTCCACACCCGTGGCCCAAAGGCTTTATAGACCTAATTGGATGTTCAGTGTGGCTATAACTGTTGAGATTTTATCATGTCTTTAATTAGCTTGCTTTCTTTCCCTCTCTCTTAAAATTACTCATGCAGCTCCTACCACCCCACCTTTCCCTCACATGAGCTGTGGCCACCATGCTCTTCTTCCTGCCATGTCTTAAACCCGCTGCAACCAGAACATTGGACATGAGACTTTTGGGACAAGGATTTGGTTGGAGGTGTTGGGGCTGCGGCCTGCAGAGCACGAGGCTGAAAAGGTCACCCAGATTTGGTGGGTGTGTGGTGACATCCATCACATGGTCATCACAGGAAATCAGGAGATGCATGTCAGGCATGGCCAGCCTTGCCAGCAGGTTTTGGTGGATCTGGGGTCAGTTCGGCCAAGGCTGTGTCTGGTCACCGTGGCAGCACGGAGGAGAGGGAGGGAACATTTGTGCAGCAGCCCTGGGAGCCGTGGAGAGGCACTGCTGGGGTTGACTGGTGCATGGGTTTCACGTGGGCCTGTGTGCGTCTTCGATCAAATAGGGCTGTGGGGCTTCTTGCTGGATTGGCCAGAAAACAATTAGAGCTTGATCAGGATGTTCTGGTCGGGATCTGTGAATGGGGTGAGAGAAGAACAATGCAGCGTTTGGAAGCCAAGTGTTTTCAGTGACATTCCCGTGCCCTCCGCTTGATCATTGAAGCATGTTAAGTATTGTGGTTTCAGTCAAAGAACTCCATGCTGAAAAGCCAGATGAGACTTGTATGGAGAGGAGTTTCTTGGCAGCCCGGAGCTCAGGGGATCATAGGAGTTGGTTGCCTCTGCCCAGTACAGTGGAGCTGTGGGGATTTCCCAGAACTGGATCAAGGGCTTCCAGCAGTGTAGCCCAATTGAACTCAGTCTCCTTAGGGAAAAGGAGCTGGTTTGAACTCCTGGTTTGAACTGGTTTGTGTGCTGCCAGGGGAAGAGGGGAAACACAGCCGCGGGAGGAATCCAGCCCACTGCTTCCACTTCCACCGGAGGCGAGTGGGGAGCGGGGATGGCAACTGTTGCTTTTGGGCAACCACCACCCGTGGGTTCTGTAGCAGAAGCCATCGATCCCTACCCCCGATGAACGTGAGTATCACCCAGCAGCAGGAGCTGCCTGCCTGTCTTTCCAGGTGTCAGACCCACCCAGTGTCAGTGTGTGAGGATGTGCCATTGTCACTCTGTCCTCACCTCTCAGCTGCCCGGCAGCAGCAGTGCAGCCAGCAGAGCAGATGACTGATGACTCCTGAAGCCTGGTGCCAACCTTAAATGGTTTATTAATGGACTGTGACCAGCTGGGGTAGGATGAGAAAAAGGCTTAGATTCTGCTTTGTGTTCCTTAACAAGGGCTGGATTGTAGCTGTGGCATCAAGCTGGATAGACTCACTGTTGGGGGTTAGGTGTCCTTTAGTTCTGGCTCACCTGTGGAATTTTTTCACATTAGTTTCGGGGAAAACCTGACTGCGGGTACTTGGTGGGTGCTTGAGAAAACACAAAGAGTTCGGCCGGGCCCAGGGGGGAAAGGGGAGGGCGAGAACAGTTTAGCAGCTTCTTCAGATTCGGAGAGGGACACTTTGCTGAGAGCTGTTGCTGCGGAGAGAAGGGAATTCACCATCACACAGACGGAGCTGCTGCTTCTTCTTCCTCTCCTTCTTCCCTCTTTGTTGGTGGCCTCGCACCCCCTGTCCTGCCGGGACGTGTGGCAGTGCCAGGCACCGCCGCGGAGCTGCTGATCCACCTCATCCACCGGCCCAGGATCTCAGCTCATTCCTCTGCTGATCCACCTCATCCACCGGCCCAGGATCTC
>NC_031770.1:103542728-103668584 GCF_001522545.3 Parus major
CCGAGACACTCACACATCACATCTCAGTGATTTCATCAGCTGACAAACTTGTTTAAGTATGTCAGCTACAGCCTGACATCCTGGGATGGAGAAGAGAAATGTATTCCCTAACACGCAGTGGGAGGTGAGAGTATGTGGAAATATTGAGATTGCTCTGAGTGTCCGGGCTGGCCACCGACTGGGGTTGACACTGCTCACATGTGTTATTTCTGGTTGGCTTCAGGTAGTTAGTTGGCTTCCAAGGTGATGATTGCCGTTTTCTCTGTTGCTGCTTTTGTGACAAAGTCTGTTTTTCCCCCGATGTGGTAGCTCAGTTGGCTAACGGGGATCTGTAAGAACAGGAAACCCACAGCTCTCCTGTTTCACTTCTCAGGAATAATGTGTAGGCAAGGCTTTAGGTTAAACCCGGAATTTGTGTGGTGATTGCTGAAGAGGAAAGAGGGTGCCTCTGGACTCATGGGGCAGTAACAGGATGTTAAATATATTTAGTTAAATGCGTTCAGATTCAGTCTGCCCTAGAAACTTCTTAGAGTGAGGTGGGAGATGCACCCCAAAAAAGGGGATGGTGTCTTGAAAGGGCAAAGTACTGTCACTGACAGTCCCTTTGACATCAGGGTTTTTCCCATGGATGGTGCCTCAGAATGGTGAGCTGGCAACAAGAAGCTTTGATCAGTGAGCTAATACCTGCAGACAGAAGAGGAAGGATTGTCCAGACAGGAGTAGGTTAGGACAGTGTGGCTGATGGCCACACAGTCTCCATCCTCTCCTGATGGAGACTGTGCAGACCAGGAAGATTTGCAAAGCTTAATTTGCTGCTAGAGCTTCTCTTCTTCTCCTTTCAAGTACCTCAGGCCAGTGCCTCTATTATCCATGGCCCACACCACATCCTTGTCTTTCTAACTCCATGCAGTAACAAAGGAGCAATCTGCCCAGTCATTAGACCAATACAAACATTTAGAACTAGTCTGAAGAGGAAGCAAGATGGACCTTCAGCCTCAGATTACCAAGAGTTTGTATGTCAGCGTGTGACATTTGGCATCCAGCCATTGTTCTACTCATCTTCTGGGTCCCCTGACACAGGGCTCCCCTATTCACCAGGCCATTTCTCTTTGTTCAGGCTGATGGCACCAAATACACTTAACTCTCCCCAACTCCTTGCATGCCATAGCAAATCCTATGAGGTTTGGTTTGGATGTCGTTTTGCAGTGATGTAGAAATAATTGATTCTGACCCTTTCACATGCAGCTGTGACTTGCAGCAGGATCACCTGAACGCACCCAGTTTGCTTGCACAGTGATATCTGATTTTGCTTGTTCTGTCCGGCCGCCTTTGCAGTGAGTCAGACATCTCTGAGCAACTCCATCTGCCTCCTGGCTTTCACTCTCAGGAAGGGAGAGACCAAAGGAGACTCCCCTGTGGCCCACCCTAAGGTGTGGAGTGTGAAGTTTGCTTGAGGCAATATGCGCTCTGATCTCCTTTCTTCTCCCCGGTGTAATGCACCGATGGAAAGGATGACCTTGATTACTCGGACAAGAATAAGCCTTGTTGTAAAAAACCGGAGGTTGGGGTTTTTTTCTCCCCGCTTAAACAATGCAAAGTGTAATGGTCCAAGTGTCAGGGTAGCTGTAGTGTTGGCTTTATAGTTGCTAACTGAATCAACTTGGCTGCCTCTCCCAAGAGTCTGGTGACCTTTTTCTTTCTCCTCTATCTCTTTTCTCTTTGTTCTGCTAGTGAGAACTTCTGTGTGGACACTGAAAACTATATATAAATAGGTCTGTGCCACTAACCAAATAATTCTTGACCTAATTAAGCAGAGCTTCCTTTGGCAGAAGCTCAGCTGGCAGTGGCATGCCACTTTTGTGATAGTTTTCATAAACAGCTGTAATAAAAGCAGCTGCATTGCTTTGATGCTGCATGTGAGGGCCTGGAAGGATCCTGCATGCTCATTACAGAGAGCCTCAGAACTGGATTTTGGGGGCTGGTGCATGAAAACCTAGGAGGGGTTTCCCATTAGCCTGAAGTTACACGGGTGTTGCCCACAAGAAAAGACTGACTCGTTCCCTCTTAATGAGGCCTTTTCCTGTAGTACTGGATGCTGCTTTCACTGTTCCATTTGGCCCACCACTTTCAGAGCTTGTGGACTAAGCAGGTATTTCTTAAAGCACTCACCTGAATAACCACTTTTTTTGTTGTTCTTTCCCTTGCCCAGGGAGATGCTCTGCTGACTTTCTGTGATGCTTTTACCCCTGTGGTCAGCTCAGGGTAGCTCACTCACGGTGACTCATGCTGGCTTGCACTGCGTGATCCCTTGACCTCCGTAATCCTAAATAATTTGAGCACAGAATGGGATTTGCCCTGGCATGAAAATGAGCATGGAGAGAAGGGTATCACGACTCCCAGGAACATAGAGGCAGCTGGCTGCTGGGAGCTTTGGAGAAAAGGCCGGTAGCAGAGGGAGGACAGAGCTACCCTGTTTCCACAGCACCCCCTGCTTGGTACCTGCTGCCTTGCTCTCTGGCAGCTGCCCCGCTCCTCCAGAGCAGGTTTCATTGATCCTGTGGTCCCCCTGGGGACAGGAGCTTTCTTCAGTGCATTCAGTGGGGAGGTGCTGAGAAGTTTTTCAGATTGTCTGAGTTGCAAACCCTCTGACCATGAGAGGAGTTGGATCCTGCACAGCTGCCTGCCACCCTGCAAAACAGGAACTGTGATACCTGGTGCCTTTATAGTACCTCAGTAAGTGCTATGACAATACAATATGTGTATTTTTAATTGTACAGCTGGCTCTGGCAGTGTCACAGTGACCCATTATTTGCCTGGGAGAGATGGGGACTCCAGATCGAATGAGTTATAATCTCTTGTCAAAGGCCTCCTGTATTTTTTCTGTTATTCCTCTGCTGTCCTGATTTGTGATAGAGGCTTATGCTCTGTCTTATGATAGATTATGCTTGAATAACTTGTACAAAACTTTAATAAAGTTCTCCTTGTGGAATGTGGTCCCCATTCCTCTCTGACCATACCCGATATACAACATACTGTTGAAGTTAGCTATCAGTTTTTGCACAAACTAGAGCTGTACTTCTGGTTAAAGAGTTCCAAACGAAGTAGAAAATGAAAGTGTTTTAACCAAAATACAGAAGTATTCAGTCCACATGAAACATGTTGGCTATAAGTTTCAAGGCTGTCACCTTTAAACAGCCAAGTGTCTTGAGTTAGGCGTTTCTTCTACAAGGAGAATTTGAGTAAGCACGTCTAACTCCAGGAATTCTGCCAAAGCAGGTTTAGTACTCCTACGTATGCAAAAAAGCTGGTCTTGGGAGAAGCAGATGCTGCAGCAGAGCAGTTGTGAGAGCAGGGTTAGGCTGCATCAGAGATTTTAGTTCCATTTCAGTAACAGCTGCTTAGAACATTGTAAAACGTACAGTTGCTTTTTTATATATTCATCAAGCTGAGCTGATCTGGATCTCAGACTGGTTGAGGGTCCTTGAGGAGTGATGGCTCTGGGGCCAGCCACAGGTTTTACATTTCTTCTTCCTCCCAGATGTGACCATGCTGTGAAACTGATACGATGTAACATACAGGTTTTCTTCCTGATTAACCAAACGGATGCATCTCGCTGCAATTATCATCCTTCATTTAGCATTTCAAGGCCACTTACCCCCTTCCACACACATTGGCTGTCTGAGGGCTGGGTGCAGTCACTCCTGGCCAAACCCTCCAGGCGGTGCAAGTGCCTCCCAGCCCTGGCTGTCAGAGCATTGATTCACCCACCCATCCCACCCATCCTGTCTCATCCCTCACCCTGGCCCTTCTCATGCATTCATTAAGAGAAGCCTTTCCCCAGCTCCTGGGGGTGGGGATGCCCCTACCCCAGGCAGATGGGTGCTCGTGTGCTGCAGGGATGGTGCAGGTGCAAGGCTGAAGCAGAGACCAAGCTGTGCCCGAGTGTGTCCCTGTCAGCACCTTCCTGGTGGTGAACCACCTCCATGGGGGCACCTGGGAGACAGGCACAGGGCCAGAGGGAGGAGGGCAGGGGCACTGTGGGGCACAGATGGGTGAGGAGCTGCAGGGAAGGAGGGGAGCAAGGGCTGTAACCCCTTGGTGGGGGGGTTCCTGCACTGCTGACCTGCACATCTGTAGGGAAGAGAAAGCTGTGGGTTCAAGCCTAGTGTGGCACGTGTGCCTGATGCACTGACTTTGGCAGGGTGAACACAGATATTTTAATTGCTTCATATTTAATGCTCTTTTGTTTCCTTTATTTTAGTTTGATTTCTTTTAGGTGACTGTGAAATTAGCTACACTTCACAGGGAGGCCTGAAATGAAGGTTTTGCAATGCATAAAGCATCCTTTTACTATTATTACTACATTATGTACTTTTTAAAAATACCATTTGGTTTTCAAGGTGCTCCTTCTGCCTTCCCCTCCCTTTCTCCCATTATCTATAATCCAAAAGGTCCTTATGGTTTATTACACTGTGGTTACAGTAGCTTTGTGTGTGTGTGGATGTAGGTGCTTTATTTTGCCCCCTCTCATCCTATTCCATTCTTCAATGTTAAGCTGTTCTCACTCCCACCCCCAACAAACCCTTTGGTTTTTGTCCCTCCCTTCCCTTCCTCCCTCTCTTAACCATTGATTTATATGATATATATGATATATGATACAATGATTTAACCACTGATTTATAAAACCTTGCTTACTGTTTTCTGGTATGTGCTAGGTGAAGAGAGCCACTGTGTATATGAAGGTGTCCAGTGCCATCTAAGACCTTCTGCTGGAAGAGAAGGTTTGGTGAGGTAAGCTCCTAGGGAATGTTGCCCTTCCATGCCCAGGTGTCTTGGATGTTTAAGGGTCCCTCCAATGGCACAGATCCCTAAGTATGCAACAGGATCCGTTCCCAGTGTACGACTCTGCTTGGAAGTGTCCACATTTAAACACAAGTGGGTTTTCAACTATTTCCCCCATAGCCTCACGGGTGGGGTGTAGCTGCATGGCCCTTGTGGGGGTTTCCCTTCTCCAAGTGGCCAGTGGGGGCTGTGCAGCACTTCACAGAAATATGGGCTGGGTCACCTTGAACACCCTGATCAGATCTGGACTTTTGGCTGAAGGGCGAGGGGCACATGGGGAGGGGCTGCAGGACAGACCCTTTCCCTGCAGGATGTGAACTTGTATGTCTGCCAAACTGGGATGAATAATCAAACCCTTGGTTCTCATGAGACACATGATGTTTCAAGGAAACAGGAGACATCATGTGAATTTTGGAGTACTTAAGATGGTGAGTTTTCATACAAAAAGGCTTTTTAAAAGCCAAATGGCTCACTTGAAAGAGATCAGTGTATAGCTTGGACCTCTGATAGGGTTGAACTCTGCTCCATTCATCCCATCCCTCCAAACAAGGGGTTGGAATTGACTCTGTGATTTGCACTGAGTTTGCCCAACCTCAGCTCCTCAGCTCAGCTTCAGCCCTCTGATTCTTGCTTATTGAGCGATTGCTCCAATTGTTGTGCCAGCCTCTGGATCCAGTTCACACACAGCTGTGGAGCAAGGAACAGCATCTAGGCAGACCCACCAAACCTGAGCCCAGGCAATGGGGCTGAATCCTTCTCCAAGATCCAGCCTGTATGAATAGATGGCCTCCTAAAACCTCTCCTCCTGAACTGATCCTGTGTGAGGAGGAATGGAAATAGTCTCTGATGCTGTATTTTAGCTCTCTTAGAGAAAGGGAGGTAAAGGAGGGGAGAAAAAAGAGGTCTTCATTCCCACCGGGGAATCTCTAATTTTTGATCCTCTGGTTTAGACCAGGAATAGGGTGTCTATATTTGGGAGAAGAGAATATAGCTGTGAAATGTGCTGTCACAATCTCCTTTGCTAGCCAGGCTGGCTAGTGCTCTCTGCCACCACCTGTGTGTTCCTGCCACCACCTGTGTGTGCTCCCTTGCCATAACACTTCCCTTCTTAGTTTCCATTAGCCCTCAGTAAGCACTTGTGTGTCTTTGGGGATCTTTACTTTGGGACCTGACACCTACAACTGTTCTGCTTCCCCAGAACTGAGGAAAGCCCTTTGACAGGAGCAGACAGCGGCCTTGCAGCCTGAGAAGGCACAGCCAACATCACCTGTAAGGAGAGGGACCTCAGCAGGCTTGGCCAATTCCTCCCAGTCCCTACCAGGGACATTCCTCTGTGGCAGTCAGGTACTGGGGCAGCTCTGTGCTGCTGTGGGTACGATCCACAGCCAGTACTCACAGCGAGTGTCTGTGAAACTGAGGCGTGTGAACATGTCCTGTGATCAGCAGACAAGCAGGCAGCCTTCCTTCCCCACAGCCTCCACCACCTGAGCACCGCTGTGCTGGGGAAGGGCTGCCTCGCTCCCCGAGGCTGGGCTGGGAAAAGATCCAGAAGCCAGGCTGAGGAAGGGCTGCGGTGCTGCACTGCTGCCAGGAAATCTGAACCCTCCAGGCAGGTCTGCAGCTCAGACAAAGCTCATTAGGGCTCAGCTGTGTAAGGGGTTGTTCCCTGTCCGATGGTCTCGTACACCAGCTGTGTCACCTGCAATGTGCCCCAGCTCATTTGCAGACCTGAGGAGTTTAGGGTTGGGCAGGCACTGTGCAAGGAGAAGAGGAAGAGACTCCTGTGCCCAGAGTACTGATGCTGGTGAGAAGGCAGACGTTTCGTTCCAATGTTTGTTCTTGTTAATGAAAGGAAGAGGGTCTTTAGAATAGGTCTTCCTGCATTTCAGCTGCTTTTTATAAAGCCTCTGGAAAGTTTCCAGTCTGATAATGATGGGGGAATGCTGCTCCCAAGATATATTTTGCATTAAGTGAGTCTGGGAGAATCGAGGTGGAGACAAGGATCTCAGGTGCCGAACCTACCAACTCCCACCTGCGTGCCTTAGGAGTCATGCTCCATCTTGTGCTCTTTGTGATGCAATGAATGGTTCAAGCTGAGCTAAAAGCCCAGCCCAAATTCAGGAGTAGAAAGTAAACCCGCCCAGCTCCTTGTGGTTAGGAAAATGCCTGTGAAGTGAGGGAGGTGGGTTCAAAACCCTGAGGCTGGTAATGGAAACTAATTCAAGCATCTCGTTTGCTGGGCAAGTTCCCTGACCACAGAGCGAGCCTGCAGAGGGAGCAGGCTCCATCCAACAGAGGAAATCCTTGTGCACCACCACACTGAGGAGCACCAGCAGCTCTGTTAAATTCCTAAGCTTGGTCTTTCCTACCCCTCCCTGCCTCGATGCAGGGTGGTTGCTCCCCCACCCCACAGCCTCTGTGTTCTGACACCTCATATGTGATGCTGGTATCTG
The DNA here is from genome assembly GCF_001522545.3 of Parus major. Lineage (NCBI taxonomy): Eukaryota > Metazoa > Chordata > Aves > Passeriformes > Paridae > Parus > Parus major. The sequence goes on from NC_031770.1 coordinate 103,550,024, forward strand.
GTTCATTCTCCTGGCTAAAGCAGGTATCTCCTTTCCTGCACCAGCTCAGGAAAGCCCATGTCCTCTATGGAGTGCTGTCAACACTGGATGGATGCACATCCTTCCGTCCTTGTCACGAGTGACTCTTTTTGTGACCACAATGCTGGTTTTTAACCCCTTCTGTGATGGAGTTCGGGAGGCCTGGGCTTCTCTGCTGCACAGAGAGCTAACACCCCAGGCTCACTCTGAAGCATCTCTCAGATTGTCTCTTCCTGGGTGGCAGAACAACACTTGCCAAGTTCTCCCACACCTCCCTAGCCCAACATCAGGAACCAAGCAGAGCCCCAGAAAGGATATATCCTTGACAGGAACAAAGCTTCCTCATTCCCAAGCCAAGAGGTGCTTCAATCAGCATCCTTTAGGCACAGATAGCGCCTGTGCATCTGAAACTGTCTGGGCTGAGTAAAGCACTGCCTGTAGCTCATCACATCGGTGCTGCCCACAGACTGATGAGACTTCAGCTCGGTACGATGTGAACCGCTGTGGTAACAAACCAACAGCCACTCCTGCCCTGTGGTGAGCTGTGACAGCTCACGTCAGACAGCTCATGGTGCTCCCCTTTCCCTCCTCAAACAGCAGCAGAGAACTGTCACCATGAGGGCAGGATCTGCCACCCTCAGGACACGCCACACTTGGGCACTGCTCCATGCAGAATTCTGCACTGGGGCGCTCTGGCTGTCCTGACTGCAGGGGCAAAGTGCTGCTCTGCAGTTTGCCTCAAGTCTTCCTCCCAGGTGCCTGACTTACATGCAACCTGCAGTTTCAATGACCAGTTGCTAGGTATTAAAACTGTTTTGCTTTCTCTCAGCTTTACTTCCCCAAATCACATGGTGGTAGCTGTTGTCACCCCACTGTTAACCCACTTTCTGAGTTACTGGAATGCTGAGCATCCAACATTCTCATGGAGGCCAACCCCACTGCTGGACTACTACGCTGTGGTGAGCCATAAGCACCTCTTCAAATACATGTTCCTTAGAGAAGAGAGAACAGTAACTAAATAGGTTTCTAAATTTGCATCAGCACTTTTAAACATCTGAGCAGTATGACCCCAAAACCTCAATTTTCTCCATGCTCTGATGGAAAAGTCGGGGATGGAGGGATGGGCATTATGAGTGTTCTGTCCACAGGGGCCCCTTAGGTGAGTTATTTCCCACCAGGCTCATTTCCTGTGCTGTCAGTCCGCTTCACTCCACACCTTCAGCTAAAAATGGTCTTTAGAAGAACCTCCTGGGCAGTAACAGAAAGGAGTGTGGATCCAAGGATGCCACAGAGAGCTAACAATTTCTTCTCTCATTCGAAAGCTAACATGCTCAAATGCTCCAGAACTCATCCTGGATCCAGGGATGTACACAGAAACTGTTACCAGGCTGTAGCCTTAACTAGCTGTCAGCAAAGATGGTGTATAAAACAGGAAGGTTCAGCTGCTCAAAATTGCCCTCTGAAATTTTCATGATCTAATCCAGGGTTCTTCAATAACTGCCCAATTCCCATCAGAACAAGTGAGTGAGCACCTTCCCAAAGCTGACCTCCACAGTCACAGTTAATTCACATAACTGAGAATATGGCTGGTTTCCTACAGGAAAAACGCAAGACCAGATATATTTCACACAGTGTTATTCACACATTTTCATTTGATTTTTACAGTATATACATGTGAACATTACATTATTCAATACGAGCCACCTGGAGTCAAGCCTAATCAAACTGGTCCGTAAACAATCTATATCAAAAAGCAATACTTGAGCAAAAGTCTAGTGGTTCTACCCAAACCCTAAAATAGTTGAAAGGAAATCCAGTGATTTTCATGTTCCTGGATAGAATTTGTGCACAAATGATCTCAGGAGAGCAAGTGGAATATTACACTCAAGATATTGAAAGCACCAAGGATGACAGTTACAGGACTGTTTAAATTCAACCATGGCATGAGTGCTGCAGGGACAAAGTACAGGGACATTATCAGTTTCTGCCTGGACATCCCCAAAAGCCTGACGTACTGTCTTACGTGTTGAAGGAATGTCGGCTCTGTGGATTATAACACACGGCACAGCTACACAGGGTAAAGATAGTCACTAAGGAGAATTGATGTGTCCAAGGAAGTGGCTCAGAAGTCATCCTTTGGGTGACTACGGGAAAGCTCTGGCTCCAGTGACAGGGCTGGTACCTCTGGGGAGGATTTTTGTGAACTGCCATGCAAAAACTACTTGGCAATTAGAATTGTGCTTACTCAAAACAATGAGGCCTACTACTTCCCTTCATGCAGGCACTGGAAGTAGGCCAGAAGAAACTTTCCCATTTGCCTATTAAGGAGTTATCACTACCATTAGAAACGCAGCGCCTCAGATGTCTGCTTTAGTAACAGTTATGTAACCCTGGTATCAACAGTAACATGACAGAATTCCTCAAACAAGTTTATACCACTGCTATTTTCTTTCTCATGATCACACCCCTACCAAAACAGCCTTTTATTTGATCAATGCTCAAGACGTTGTTTCCAAACTACCATGTTGATCAAAACTTTAGGTTAAGCCATCCAAATGAACATTTTACACAAAATACTTACTTCAACAACATACAAAGCACTTTCTTTATCTTTCAGAAACTGAATATACAAAGTAAGCTTTTTCCAAAATATTTCCATAGGCAAAGGATTAAAAAGGATTTTAATTATACACATATGGTCACAATTCTGCCTTAAAAAGATCATTGGGAAATGTACATAAGGCCGCTTGTATATGTACATCATCTTTATGTTACTGTTACAATGTCATATGTCCAGAGAAAAAAATCGACAGTATCATACATATTTGCTTTACGCTGCGAGAAGGCTATTCAAAAATACAGTACTCTTCTGTACAAAAAATCATGCCACATTTATTAAGATGGAAGAAGCATTGGTTTCTGTGATAACCAAATATTTCAGTCCACTTCTTACTATGCTTATTTATCCTGATTTAAAATTTGAACAGATTGATTTCCCAAAGTGTCCATATGAACAGATTCAACAGTTATGTTATAAACAAAACATAATGTTTCTCACAATAGATAAAAAGAAAGCCGGTTCATATTTTTGAAACCATATAAAGATAGAATTTTAAAAAAATCACTTTAGATTTGCTGAAATAAATTTACATTATACAACACTATATGCCAGGGGGAAAGAAGGGAACGGGGATATGAATATACACTAAAATGCAAATTTTTGTCCCAAAAAGGAGTAAAACAAATTACATTTACAGCATGAAGGTTTACAAATGTACATCTGTACAACCAAGGTAAGCATCACTACTAAATTAGCAAGGCTTTGTAATAAACATCGAAATGAGAGATTCGTTTTCAAACTGTAAACTTACACCTATTAACTACACGTATACAATGCATATATTTATAGGAAGCAAAAAGCTATCTGAATATTTAATCAATCATGCTTAAATGTTGAGCTATCAAGTTTACTTTTCAGTGGCCCCTTCTCTTTATCATTACCTATTTTTCGCATCTACAGTGAGAAAGCAAAATAAATGCTCAACACTTTCAAATCCTTACAATTCTATATGCAAAATAAAAAAATACATATCTCTACTCTTCCTGCGTTGTAAAACTGACTGTAAAGTTAATACAGGGTTCACTCCTTTTCCAACAGAGTAGTTTGCTGAATGGAAGTACCACCATCATTTTAACCCCTCTACCTTGTTCAACAATTAAATATATAAGTATATACAGCACTTTATTTTTAATACATCGCTAGAGAAAACCCTAGCGCATGATTTAAAAAAACCTGTATCCACAGCACGTGCCAAAACCTGGTCTTTTAAAATTTCCATCATTTTGCTCTTCTCTAATTTGCTGTGCCCTGTTTGTTATTTGGATAGGATGTTGTGAACCACCAAAATACAACTTAACTTTTCAACATGTTAAATAATGTTTATGCAGCTGATCAATTTTAATCTGGTATAAAAGACTTCACACAAAAGGGAAAAATAAGGATTAATTCTATATACAACTCTATAAACCTGTTGTGCTATGATGCTGGGTAGACCTACCAGATTGCAAGCCAGTGTATTAAAAGAATACTGTACTTTTTCCCTTTAAAAACTATTTCAGTGACTTTACAAGGTAAAAATTTACAAAATATGTGACAGCTATTTTGATACAATTACATCATATACAGGCATTCTGTGCTTTGCCAGCCATCCAATCTGATAGGTCTCTCGATCAGGGCTGGAGATAGTTTTTGTTTTTTTTTTTTTAACAATTCACTCCCCAAAAATATACACAAGAATAAAAATTTTACAAATGGATGAACAAAGTCAATAAATAGATTTAAAAAAATCAGAACATTTAGAGTTAAGTTGTAGGTTTTGATAATTCACAATTTAATTTTTCTTCCATTTCTCTTTGTCTTTCACAGCATCCCATTTGGTGGTCCACCAATTGGCCCCAGATCAGCACTGTTCTTCAGGTAATACTTTTCCAGCTTGGCCAGAATGTGTTTACCATAGGTGTATTTACGCAGAGTCGTGATGTGGGGTCGAATCTGTAATAAGAAACATGTTTGGTTTTAACATCCACACTTTTAAGCAGAGGTGACTACACGTCAAAAAAAATTACGCAAAAAGATGCCAGAAGCCTGCATTTCAAAGTGTGTGAAGTTTCTGGAAAGATGTACAACTGGTGACTTTAACTCATCAAGTAACTGATGTTCCTGTTGCAGGAAAAGGGAGGCAGTACTTTGTGGGAGAGCCCTGCTGGTGACTGGGGGAAGCAGAGCTCTTGCAGGAGTATCCTGGGCCCTGTGTTAAATAGCCTCGGGCCATTATGGCAACAGCACATTTCTCCACGTCTGGATATTCTTAAGCAGAAATGTACCCGTATTCTAGAAGTGTGGGAATCTCTTCTGGGGGAACTGCAGAGTGGATTTATACCCAAAATCAAGAAGTAAAAAGAGAAACCCATGTTTCTTCTGTTATATTAACAGCGATGACAGATACTACATTTTCCCATTTTAAGTATCTTCACATAAAATCTGGCACAAAGACAGGAGATGAAATCCGACTACTGAAACTTTCCCTTTTTAGCTCAGTGCTTAGAGACCTGAATGCTTTCTGCTTTAGCAAGCTCCACTGAATGTCATGGTTATACACTGAGTTCTAGATTACAGAAGCACTGGGTTTTACAGCAGGGCAAGGTGCCGTGGCAGAACAGCTTGCACAGACATACTTCTGAATCATTGCAAGTAAGCACACACATACCTTGTGCATTATGATCTTCCTCTGGGCGGGCTCTGCCACGTCGATCATCTTCTGCACCACGTAGTTGGCGTACTGATCCTTCATCATGGTGTATAAGGCACTGTGAGGGCCGTCGTTCTGGCAGCACACCTCGTCGATCAGCAGGGCTCGCTCCGCACGGGACGCGTGAGTCACACATTTTTCTACCACGTTGCTGAAAAATGAGGCAGGTCCATGAAGGGATGGGAGGTGTAACACTCAGGTAATAATTATCAATTCAGCTAGAAGTTTATTAGTTCTTCTTAACACCAGTAAAAAGCATACTGCGAACACATTGATTCCTCATTTCCAAATCTCCAGTCTAACAACTGAGGAAAATACAGGATTATATATTGTTATTATTTCACCCATTGAAAAGGTTATTTTCTGATTATTTTGTAGGAGACTTTTCCACTGAATCTATGTAGGGTATACTGGACTTCAAGCTCCATATGTATTCTAGCACATCTATTTTGGTTGTGGGCCCTTTGAAGACAACAGAGAAAGCCAGTTATGAAGATTTTTGCTTTTTGAGTGAATGCACTTTCCAGGAGCATGCCTAGATCAGAGATTCCATGAAATATTCTTTTGCAGAGCAAGCCTCTGACCTTCCAGTTTATTTCAGAAGCTGGAAAGGCTATCAAAGTTTGTAACAGCAAAATGATCCCAGTCCTAAATTTGTGCTTTAGAAGTTAAGCAAGCTAGAGGGTTATGAAGAGTCCTATTCAGGCAAAGAAAAATAAAATCCATATAACTAATTTTCTAGAAATTTTTAAAACAAATGCCCCCATAATATCACAGTGCATTTCTACTTCATTCTGATGACAAAGTTAGTCTCACTGAATCACCTAGAATGAATTCTGAGGTGTATTTTTCCTTCACAAAAGGCACATAATCCATATTTCAGCAAAAAAAGACAAAAGGAGGAGTTTTAGGTTCAAATTTCTGAGTAGTTCAGGCCTCCTACAGCAGTCTTTCAGACTTTATAAGGCAGAAAATCCTTGTCAGACTGAACTACCACTTTATAAAGCTAGCCCTGTTATACTTGCAAATTGCTAGGCTGGATTGAGAGTCAGCAAGTCCCAGCTTATCATCATCAACACATCACCCAAGTTCTAGCAAACCTTTTCACCTGGCTCTGGGCATCCTTATATGAAAACTTGAAACGTATTCCCTGCACTTGCACAAAATGAACAAAAGCCATCCCATAAACACACAGAAACTCTTTTGTTTTGCTACAGAACATTTGCCTCTTCCCTCCCCCAAACCTAGTATAAAATGCCACTACCATTCATCTCCATAAAAATATGAAATTTCAGGAGGCAAGATAAACAATAAAAAAATAATTATCAATTTCTTTTGTAACACAAGAAATAAATCCAGTATTACAACTTTACAAGGCTAATGAATCTTTTATATATGGAAGTTGTGCAATACCTGGCAAACTTGTGCTGACTCAGAGCTAGAACTTTTCCTCTTATTTCTGACACGATTTTGCTTTTGTCTTCAGGACGACCATGCTCCAGTACATGTTGAATAACATAATTTCCATACTGATCCTGAAAATAAGATGACTTCAATTTTCTTTTGTGCTCATACCAAGGAATAAATACTGTCAGCTTTTGTACATGAGCATAAAGTATGAAATTACTATTTGCATGGATATAAGGAAAATACAATAACGTCAGCATTACAGAAGCAAAGAGATGCAAGAAATTTTTCATCAAGAATTACTCAATGGACCAGAAAGTTCACATGAAAAATGTAAATAATCTGTAAAACCAGTGTTTTTCTAGAGTATCTTTTATCCTCTTTAAGAAAGAAGTCCTCAAATTTAAGATCATACTTTTTTAACAGCTGTAATATTCCCCTGAACACCAAGCTACAGTCAAAAGTGTAAGAAAAACGCTTTTATATCTTCTTTGCCTCCCAACTTCCAAATTCATTTTCATTAAAACTATGGAAGGAAAGAAAAACAAAAAATCAATGTCTACAAAATTCAAATGAGGCAAATGCATTTAAACTAGGATACAGGAGTAAATTATGGTAACAAAAAATGTCTACAGTGCATTAAAAACCAGTGTAGATGCACTAACCTGCACTAGCTGTTCTGTGTGTTGATGTAGTTCTTCTAAGATTGGCAAAGTCTGCTCAGCAGTGCAGTGCTCCAGAATACGCTGAATTACTCTACAACCATACGGATGAGTTGAAAGTACAAAGACCTTGAAAACAGGATTGTAAACTGATGTTAAACCAGCTGAAGCTCACATCTATTGCAGTATTGCTGCATTCAAAATGGAACTGAACATAACTACTATTAAAACAAGTTTTGCCTGCCAAGGCCAGAATTCCATTTCCAGCAGAAGTCAGGAAAAGATAAAAAAATCAGGTTTTTGTGTGTTAAGGACTCCAGAAAACATACCACTAAGAACCCAAGTGTTCATTAGAATGTTTCTAGCCTACATAGCTACAAAGGAAAGCCTAGAAGTATGAGCCTTACTTAAGTGCTGTTCAACTTTCAGGCTTTTCTTTTTACTTTATTTTCAAATTTTAAGACTTTGACGCTTATAAAAAGGAATTCAATCATGGTGGCTGATTTTCACCAATTTCATGTTCCCAGCGTACACAATAGGCTCCAAGTTACAGATACGAAGTTTGTAAATAACTACTCAAAATATGCAACCAGATCTTGCTTATTCCTTCTGCTTGCTTCTCCTGAAGCTACATTTGTGGTTTGGGGATTAATTCCAAAAATTTCAGTGTTGGTCAGGACTGAACACAGTATCTTGTATGATTAGGCATCAACTCAAATGATGCAGGCAGGAGAAAATGGTAAGTAATATCACAGAACTGTGTTATTTTTCGTTTGCCATTTCATGTTAGCAACTATTTTCTCTATATACTTACTTGGTGCTTAGGATGGATGCTCAGTAAATAAACCAACTCACACTTTAGTCAAGGGGCTCTATTTACAGTTTAAAAAAATGCATCTCATGTACCTCATACACACTTTTTGGTGTAAAAGGACTGAACCCTAGAAACCTTGGTATGCAATTTAGTACTATGAACAACAATAATTCAGGTATTGCTGTTGTGAAAATGAGAAAGATATTGTAGATTTTATTAGGAAATACATTTGGCCATCCATTAAAGTAAAATTCAGTTTTATAGCCAAGTTAGTAAGATTTTTACAATTTTTCTCAAGACTATAAAAGTGCACACTTGTCTCAGAGGATTAAAATGTTATTTAGCTGCAGCACATTCACTAGCCTGCAGCACAGTATCAATCTTACAGTAATGGTTTCTGGAAACAAAACAAAAACCCCAATCTGAAGTAAACAAATACAACGCCCCCTTCACTCCCCACTAGTCCATATGTAGGGAACAGATTAGTGAATTTCATCACTACAGTTCCTTAAGGACTGACATTCATTGGGAAACACTGAAAAGACACACGTGCAACACAAGCAACAGGAGAGGAAAATGCAATTTTTAATGAAAAATATATACTAGAGCGCATATATGTTATTATTATATCTAAAATGACCCTGTAAGAGTTGTGAAGGAAATGTGAAATGGTGTTATCACAAAACACAAACACAAAGCCTGGGTACACAAAGAACCTTGCATGTGTTTATATTACATAAATATTTATTATTTATAATATATCCAAAAACATGTCTTTCTAGAGCCTCCTCTCCCACGAATTCATCCTTTTACAGCATGTTAATTGTTTCTTCAACATCTTTTTCACGTCATCATCCCCTTTTTCATTCTACTTAAAACAAGCTGAGCACAAAGTGGCAAACGCTATCTTGTACATGCAAATGATGGAAAAAGACTGGAAAATCTTTTTCTGTGAAAAACCTGCAAAAAGGAAATGAACCACTGACACTACCTGTCCTTTGAATGCATCAATGATGAACTGGAGCGACTGGGGTTGAACACACTCAATGCATTTTTGTACAACGTGGTTTCCATTTTGATCCTTCACACATTTCAGAACATGGCCATCCAGTTCTTTCACCATTTCATTCTGGAAAAACAAAGATTATCCTTGTCTTTATGATGGTATTCCCCCCACCCTTAAATGGGGAACAATTTCATTTCATGCTGACTCCAACCTTCATATTCACTGGTATTAACTGTGTACCTCAGCACCCGCATTTAAACAACTATTTTAGCCCCTAGGATATTTCATGATGAAGGGAATAATCAACAACGTATTTAAGTAAGAAGAGGGATACAATAAAAATAAATAAAATTTAAAAAGCATTGATCTAACTTACAATTACCTGCTGGTCAGGTGAGATTGACTCGAGTGCTTTCTGGATAACACGACAGCCATACATCTGGAGGGCCAGTGGCAGAACATGACCACGGATGCGTGTTGCTAGAGCTAACTTTTGATCCAGGCTTCCAAACTAAAAGACAATAAATATATTGTTAACAAATGAAGACATATTGCAGCACATGGAATTTACATGTCAGAGTAAGTATTGTCAAGATGTACTGTAATATTTGAATCATTTTTTCACTTTGTATTTTGGTGAGGATAATCACCAGAAGCTTTTGTCTCCTAAGTGCAACATTTTGCAATATTCCACATCCAGTTCACATACCTGCTATCAAATGCATGACCTTGAAAGACAACAAGAAGTCAACACAGATTGTCTGTCTGTAGGAATATCTAAGTGCAATAAACTACTTTTTCAAATAAATTATACAGGAAAATGATCACAGGTCACTATCATGTATGAATACAAATGAGATTTTCTATCCCAAAATTTGTACAGTGTTATCTCACATCCTGTAAGAGAGGATATAGAAGTGACCACCTGGACAATCACATGATGGCACAGCAATATTCCTGCAGCATGGCAGAGAACTGTCAAATTCCACACCTGTAGTCAGCTCTGAAGAAAGCTTGACCAACAACTTCACCTGCCTAACTATACAGTCAACTGAGGTCCCCTATTACACGTAAGGCCATGTGAACCTGTTTCCTGAGAAGTGTTCTGCAGAACTAAGATGAAAACACTCAACTAACAATGATTAACTGTGTATTCATCCAGCTTAATATTATGGAAAAAATAGCAGATTATGACTCCAAAGCAAAATCAAGATCTTGTATATCATATATATGTCAGTGACACCTAACAAAAAGTATTTTGATTGGTTAATAAAAAAGAAGTAAAATAATAAAGCACATTGTTTTACAGATTATTAAAAATACATTCTTGTTTATAGCAAGTATCTTATTTTTTACTGGACATTTTCCAAGGTCACCTTCTCTCCACCACTCTTTTTTGATATGGCCCTTGATTTAACATACACTATACTAGATACCTATCCTTCATATAATTTTTCCCAGGACACAGGCATTACTTGTTTCTTCTCTCTTCAAACCAAATCTTGTAGTTCTTTTAAATACTAGTTGTAATAATACTGGATTGTATCTTATGATACCCCTTACTCAAAATTCTTCAGCCTCAATAAATTTTATGGGAGTTTCCTCACACACAGAACTGGATGAAGTTCACACAGCTGTTTGAGAGCAAGGGCATTTTCCAGACCCCATTCTGTACTATGATGCAGTAACCAACAAAAAGCATCTTTCAAATATTTATGCTCTCTTTCATCTGCTGAAAGTCTAAGCTCTGCAAAGAGGTTTGTAAAGCCTCAATGTGCAGCCTGTGCACTCATTAGATTTCACCAACACATGCATTACCAGTGTAAGGAGAAACTGTGTCCATAATGGCAAAAAAGACTGGATACAGAACAGAAAACACCAATGCAGAGTTACACGCTTGGGTTCTGTTGAAGTCATGTGGAATTCTGCTACAGTGTTAAGGAAAATACCAGTTAAATTTAATCACATTTACAGCACTTCATTTGCATGTCCATTCATGCACTTAGTGCTATGCTTACCTCAAAGAACTTCTGTATTACATAGTTTCCAAACACATCAGTCATCAGTTGATAGGCTGCTTGCAGGATCTCATTAAATACCATCTGGCGCTCAGCTGGAGTAGCTCGCTCCAGCTTTTGCTGTATAAATCTAAGCACAAAAAAAGGTATATTATGCTTTGCATCAACAACAGGAAAACCTCTCAAACACTGTTTCAATGAGACACCTCAACACTCTAAAGAAAGCAGTCAACATTTATAAAATTTATTAAAATGAAAGTAGTACCTTTGCATATAAAAGGATACATTTTAGTAAAATCAAGACTTGAAAACCTGCATTTGAAAAGCATTAAAGATGAAAATAATAACTAAGTGACCAATGATGTACTGACAAAAAAGTTTTACATTCCAGATGCCACATATTTTGTTTTTTTAATCATTGCCTTTTTGATACCTAAATACTACAGTTTACTAGTCTAGTTATGAGGCTACTTCTACACTGAAAACTTCTACAAGCAGCTAAATTAATACTTTTACAAATAAATTTCTTAGGGAAGGTCAGCCTAAAAGCACGTGCTCCAATTAATGGCATGCTTTGTATAAAGGTGACAAGCATCTCACGCAAGTTGGATCTTAATAAGATCAAAGCAGTAAAATATTATTAACTTTTCTTGTAATATTTACCTAGAACCATGCTGGTCTTGGGAAAATTCAACAATATGTCCAACAAGGTCCCTTAGTTGAAGATTAGGGAAACGATTGTTTCTGAAATCTTCCAGCAATCGGCTGCGTCCAGAAGGCATAATGTCAGACCTACTGTAGCGGAGGCGCGAAGGAGGGAAGAGCTGGCTGGTGGAGCTAAAGAGACTGGAGGCGCTTGCCGCACTGCGATACTTGGCTTCGGCTCCGGGGGCTGCAGAAATATAGCGACCACTACCATTTGTCAGTCCTCCTACAAGGAAGCAGCTCTGTCAGTAACAGCCATGAGGAAAACAAGCAACAGCAAAACAGCAAGTGAAACTAAAACTACGGATACACCCTGGAGCCAAAGAAAACAACAGTGTTGTCTTGTTATTTATATTTACCTCATTACGGTTGGAGGAGTTAGATAGCTTTATCTTGCAGTAAATAAAACCATTCTCCTCCTCACTGTTATTTTATGTGAAGGGCACCAGGGAAAGAAATGTCATTAGAAGAATACATCAAGGCAAATAAAGTGAGCACCCACTCAGCCTCACAGAAACTTTAGAACTGGGTGGGCCTTAAGCTTAGTGGGCAGATTTCCACTTCACGAGTCATACTGGCTTATACCCTCGTTAGTAGTCTTGAAGTTAGCCAATTGTGTCAAAATAGACCATGAAATCTGAACTACCCTTCAGTCCCTACTGAGATACCTTTCCAGTTTATGGCATGTTAAGAACATTTTTGGGGAGGCACATGTGGTGCCTCTTGTCAAGCTATACCTGTCCTGCAGGTTATTTGATGACTTCAGCATCCCAAGCTCCCAATCTGGTACCTCTTCTCAGCACTAAATATGTCAAATTTCCAACCAGGTAACTAAGAATGCTTTACTCAATTATCAAACAACCACAAATAAAGTGAAGCTCCTTTTAGAAACATGAAGTCCTTTCCTCACTGCACAAACACTCATCACTCTAACTTCATCCTTCCTTACTAGGACCTGAATTGCCTGTGTCTAGGTCCCACTCCTTTGTGCTAGTGATTCCACCTACAGCTCTTGTCACTCCACAGTCCTGTGCATTTCTCCTCACACCCTGCTCTCTGATCAGTTCATGTCAGTCTGAACTCCTCCATGAGGCCTCTCCCCTCCACTTTATAACAGGCAGCAATTACCATAAAAAGCATCCAAAGCATCTTTCCTAACCACTGTATGACTTTTTTTCGAGGGATACTCTTAGTATACTGCAAGCAGAAATACTCAAAGGCAAGTCCCACATTGAAACCTCAATTCTACTATTAAAACCAAACTAAGGAAAGAAAAAACTAAACACTCCCTGGAAGTATTGACTATGAATTGGAAAAGGAAAGCATTTTGTCTCCCTGTCTAGGAAGTGACATTGTAATTAAAGCCCTTTCAAAGTCAACAGAATAAATATCTACATTTGAATTTAAAATAAATTGCAGTATGTGCTGTTTGAATGGTGCTCTACTATAAACGTAATTAAAAAAATTTAAAAAAAGAAAGAAAAAAGGGAATATAAGAGAAAAAACACAGCTGACTGTGCCCCAGCCAAGCCTTCTTTTGGTTGCAAGTATTTATAAGGCCAGGCAACAATGGTGGACTGCCAATGTATTAATGGTAAAGTTATCTTTTTCAAAAGGTCAAATTCTAGTACCAGAATCTGAGATGTTAGTGCTCTGCAAGACACATCAAGCATCACATTTATTGCACTGTATAGTACTGTGTCCTAAAATAGAAATAATAAATAGAAATAGTAAAATTTATTTTATAATTATAAAGTCTTCAAAATTCTGTGATAAACAACAATAAATACCTTATGCCCCATAATACATTTTAAAAACAACTAGGTTTTCTTTTAAATTAAAGCCTCTTAATTCTCTACAGCCAGGAAAATCTAATTTTTGTAACTATCAATTTTAGTTTCCATTGACAAACATTATAGCACTAACAAACTAAAGGGAAAAAAACCCCCAACATTCTGCAGCTAAAGCAGTGTGCAGAGTGATAATTTCTGCCATAATTTCTCCTCTAGGAATGGCTTTCTACAGAACAAAAAAAAGTTATGCTGCTGAAATGATGGTATCTCTGATCTGGACTATGTAAATACATCAGTGCAATCCTGGCTTCCCTGTATGTGCTGTGCAGTAACACTATTTAGTATCACGAGATGGCACCAGAGCCCATCTGAAAGGAAATTCTAGGCTCCTTTCCTGTTGCAGCAGCTCTATTACTTCACTGATCACATGCTCAATTCTGTGCCAGAAACTAATAGGGCAGTTTTGATCATGTGCTCACAGTCAACATACACAGAATTGCACATATGAATCAGAAATTGTTTCAGCTTTTTTTTTTTTTTTAACTGAGCCTTCGTCTCTATAAATTAAATGCAACAATTTATCCAGCAGCTAAAAAAAAAAAAAGAAGAAACTTGGTAGCTTTTAAAAAAATATGCTATATATGTATAATATACATTTCCTGCTCAAGAATTATTAAGCCTTTTTTCAGTCTAATTTGGGAACCATCACTTTTTAAGACTTGTAAGACAACTATGCTGCAACTGCGAGGCTCCTGTCTAGCCTGTGAGCCTATTTCAGACAATCATGTTAAGCAGGACAATAATACAGGAAGGCTGTATTAAGAAAGCACATCCATCAATGCCTAGAAGAACCTGTTGTACTCAGAAAGCAGAACCTTGTAAAACACTGTACACTATTATAAAAAAGAGTCATTTCATTAGTAATTAGCTTTTATTTTCACAACTTTTAATTACAGCAATGTTATGGCTCAGTGGCAGCTCTTCAGATTTGAAAAATGTTAAAACTCCCAAAACAAAGGCATATTGTCTTAGGTACTTATTACATGCAGATATAATTGTGAATACAGTGGCCTATTTGCTTCACCCAACTAGGAAAGTTACAGCCTACATCTTGTAAGTTATTTGGGGAACATACCCTACTGAATAAAGCTCTGAAAAATTAAAATACTTATTAGACATCAGTATAGCCACACAATTCCAAACTCTTGGGGAATGAAGTGTGCAGTTCATTCTTCAGATAATCAATTAGCTATCACTTCTGATTTCATGAAAGAAAGATCTCCAAAGCACTAAGTAATACTAAGCTGTTTTACAGTTTAATTGAACCTAAATTCCTGTGGCTAATCCATAGGGAGAAAAAGGCAGAGAGATCTAAAGGGGATATAGATCATCTAAATCAGAGCCTAAGTTTCAAGGACACGAAGCATGTTAAATTATTGACTTCTTAACATATTTCATGTTAAGGAGAACATGAAAAAAACATTAAAAACTAGATTCAGGCACATTTATTTTGACAGCATTAGTCTGTTAGTATTTATCGAAGTATTTTTTCAATTATTTCTAGTAAATAAAGACAGAAAACATCTACTGCAGAGTAACTTACATGTGTCAGCAGTACTTTCTAGGAACACACATAGATATAAATGCTTTAAACTTAATTTCTATGAAGTATTTGTTCATCTGTAAGTAGCTTAACCTCATCCTAAGCTAAAAGTTTCATCTTCATATGGAAAATAGAAATACACATGTCTATGTTGATTTTAGGAATCAATGCACGTTTATTATGCCTGGTTTACTGCAGCCCTACAGAGGAAGGATGCTGCCGAGGCAATGCAAAGCTCCCCATACTGCCTTACCAAGGGGCCTTTACTCTCACCCCAAATGACCATCTCTGAAAGTGAAACATCAACTCCAACTGTTAACAAGCTTGGCTCACAACACACAGGAAATAATTGCCTCCAAAAGCCCAGATTCTAGAAATCCTACTCTACCAAAACTCTACTCTTAAAATGCTGCAATGTACCATCAAACAGGGTAAAGATTAGCAATCTAAAAGGATTTTTTACTACAACGGAAAACCACTTACTCTTGCAGTTCCTTGTACTTGGGAGTGAAAGGGTAGTTCAAATTCATGACCTTACTGCTCCAACTGATTACAGTAAAGAAGCAGTTACAGACAACTGACAAATCCCTTCAAATACAGGAAAACTGACACTAGCACAAAGTCATTAGCACATTCCTATTTTAGGATGTTGGATAGAAGTTGGTGAGAAGAGAAAAACAGTAAAATGTCACAAATTTCTTGTAAAAGGGAAATTGTTCTTTTAAGCTACAAATTGCAGCAGTGTCTGACAAAGGGGTTATAAAACCATGCACCCTTTCCCAGTGTTGTGCTCTAGATTCTTGTGGCTGAAACAGGAACAACCGAGTTTGATGCCCATTTTAAAACAAGAGTTAAACTTAGCTGAACCTGTTGATACAAGCAGGCAGGACAAGTTTGGAAGGTGGAGGGAGAGCTGCATTTGACAGGCATTATCAGAATACCAATGGAAACTGCATGCAGACATGAACTTACAATGTTGTTCTACTCTGAAAAGTGACTACATGATAACCATACCCTTCTTAAAATACACTCCCTGTTAGATTTCAGGTATAACTTCTCACTTGGTGAGAAAGCTTTGATTTTTTTATTTTTATTTTTTGTATGTGAGAACAAAACATGCTTCCAAGAGTGGCTGATGAACACACCAGAATAAAAATAACAAGACAGACAATTAACTGCAGAAATAATCTTAAACTCTGAGCTGGTGTACTTTGAATGCAACTGTGCAAAAATATGGCACAGGGCAGAAAGGCTAAAAAAATTACTGCATTTTTCTCCATTTTTTGTGAAAGCAAATATCCAAAATACCTCCATTTCCAAATTATAGGCTGATTTTGCAATATTGCAGAAAGTTTATCAGTAATCAAGGTCCACTTCACTTGGAGGATGAAGAGGACACACGGAAGCTAACAAGGTTGTGTCAATTTTCAGAGTACAACTGTATATTCTGGCTGTTACACACTGATCTAGTACATGATTTTAACAAGCTATTAGGCTTAGTTGACACTGCCAAACAGTTCAAAATGGGTCAAAGTCAGTATTTAAAAATTTCTGCTGATAGAGGCAGTCCTCTATATTGATCACAGCCTATTTTCTCAGAACTGAAAAAAAAGTCTTTTAACATTTATCAAATGTGAAACAAACAAAACTTTGAATGTTTTAAATTTTAGATAATGCCTTCCAAAATTTGGTTTAAGTATAGTTTTCAGCAATATGAAAACTATGGTGAGAGTACTTTGAAAAGAAAGAAAGAAAAAGATTTCCATGATAACCCCATTGTCAGATGTTCAGAACTTTCTCAAAAGCCTCCATTTGGGCTGAAACTTTCCATGCTTGGTCTCAGCCCAAAGGTGCACTTTGTAGACCTGAAAAAGGAAAAAAGGTAAGTAAAAAAAAATAAAACGTGCTGAAACATCCCCTTGCCCAGTTTTATTTCGGGTATTCAGCACTTAACCTTGAAGGGGACTGTACTGCAAATGTAATATATTTTAATTATTTCACCTTGTTATACAAATTACTCACACATTTCTTACTTGAGGTGTATTTTGGCAGGCATTTAAAATATTTTTTTCTTGTTTTATTTGCACTAAGTATAGGGGATTATGCTGCCTATTGCAAGCATGGGACTGTGCATTGAACAGTTACTGGATCAATTGGCAACACAATCTTGAATTACATCCATTTTCACTGTATGATTTTAGCATCCAAATTAAATGACTGCAAATATTTGCAGCAGAAAAGAACTGTATTAGGTAACCTCAGGTTAGAGGCATTATCTTCTAAATATACTGTATAACTGTGGTGGGGTTTCTTTAGATCTTTTATTTTAGTTTATTTTTTAAAGAAAGGTTGAGCTCCCATGTCATCTTACTAGCCAAAAAAGAACATTTGAGAAATTATTTTCAGCATTCCTTAAAAAATACATTGAATAACAGAGAGCCACCACTAACAATGCCTTTGCTACTTCTTTGACAAATGCCTTGTTTTTGTCTCCTTCCATCAGCCTGGTATAAACTACTGTCTTCCTGACAAAGTATATGGGCCACGAGGTTGACTGATTCAAAAATCACCTTTCAATACATTTGACATTGAGAGAGAGCACTGCTCACTTTTCTACTTTATCATGGCAAGGGGCATTAATGAAAGTCACTTCACTGTTAAACACATCATCTAAAACATCCTTAAAGTAGTAACACAGTGGAGGAGAAACAAAAATAATGCACCTTTGCTTGTCATACTGTGGAAACATATTACAAAAAGGACCAACAATTCTTACTGGGCTCTCTACTGGCTTCTGTAAGGGAAGAAAAATCAGTTGTTGGCCGGATACTGCCAAAAGCTGAGTGCCCTCCTCTGTCAAATCAATGAGCAGAGGAATGTGCTCTTCACCTTTCAGGAATGGCCCCTCTTCATTACAAAACTGTTTAACAGCAAAGGTAATGTGACAACTCTTATGCAACATATATTTTACACATAGAAATACATACACACATACAAACAAAAAGTGTTTTTTTGGTTTTTTGTTTTTGTTTTTTTTACCTAAATGCAAACTGGATGAGGATCCATGTGATGAAAGTGATGGCGGTGGCGTAAGTGAATGTCCTGGCGTTTGGCTTGGCAGAGGCATGCCTATTGGACTTGGAGAGGAGGAAAATCCCAGACTATTGTAAAATGGCTGCCCTATGGGTGCTAGGCTGCTACTAGATCTTTTGTACAAGTCAGAGCTAGTAGATAGAGAATCTCTCCTTGTGGCACTACTACTTGCAGAACTGCCAACTGAAGAAGAAATAAAAAGACCCTAATTACACAGTGTCAACTGAATAAAACCTATCCCCAACTACAGCTGGGCAACAACAGATGCGATCACAATAATTACAGCAATCGTTATGACAAAGACAATTACTGTGATAACCACACATGCTTTTAAGTAAATCTAAGTGGGTATAAACATACCACTGGCAAGTATTTCACCAACGTTCATGTCTTTCAACATTTCACACTAGACTTCTCACAGTAATATTGCAGTACTCTGTTTTAGACGCCTGACTTCAGGCTTTGGGACAAATACGGAATTTATAAGATTAGATTACACTGTCACTTTATCGAATAAATTAGTCTCAAAATATTGCCACTAAATATATAAATTTTTTTCCACCTTAAATTATTAGTCAGACAGTGACACTCATTTCAGGAAAAAGTCTAGAGGAAATTAGTTGTTGTTTAAGGGTTCACAAAATAATTTATATCCTTGTTCAGGTGTTTCTGAACTTCCTCTTTTAAACCCCTCACCTGTAGGAAAAAATTACTACTTTAAATTCCCTACAAGAATTATGGCTCTCAAAGAAGTGCTTTGAAAAGATATAAAGAGGGAATAGGCCAAGAAAGAAGATGAGAAGCACAGCAGAGATAGGAAAATTAGGTGAGAAATTAAAAATGTGATTTTACTGCTATCAGTGTTTCTGAAAGTCAAATTAGACTTTGGATAACAGTGTATTAGTGAAGGACTGGTTATCCTGCACAGCATCATTCAGCAGGGTGACGAGCAGTCTAGGACAAATTAGAACAATAAAAAGTTTTAGAAATGTTACATTCTAGTAACTGCTGCATACTAGCAAAGTATTAAACTAGAATGCCTGTTTTAAACACGGACCATTATTATACTCATGAACCAAACCAAGATTATGGATATTTTAGTAACAAGTATCTTTCTTAAGATGAATTTGGAAAACTGATTACAACTATTGGCTACTTCAACTTAAAAAGGAAAGGTCAGAATTTTTACTTCCACAACCTTTATCCTTTTCAAGTACCTTCCTATTAAAGCTGGCAGCATGGCACAATATAAAGGTCGCCTGAAACCTCCCATTTTAAGATACTAATTTGTTTTCTCATACCATTAACCAGTTGGCTAATATTTTTCATGGCAGGAACTTGCTTGGACAAAATTTTTAATAGAACTTCTGTCTAAACACTGCCATTTAAGCTATACTGGCAAAGTGTTTTATCCTTACCAAAATAATCTAGCTACCTCTTTGAGAAGTTGATACTTTCATGCACTCTGACCAAATATGCCAGCAACAGGAGACCTTTATTTTCACACTTTTAGACTGAACTAAAAATCTTTGCAAGATCACAGTTCATCCAAGTTCAGCACAGATCTGCTACAGATTTATAGCTGAAAACTTAAACTCCTGACCATACACTGCATGTCTGAGATGGTTGGTTAAGGTTGTGCCATGTCAAAAACTGACTTTGAAACTGCTGTCCAAGATTCTACCTTGTGTTGGAAAGGCCCATGAGGCAATGAGGAAAGGCAGTTTTCTATTTCAAGTGCAGAGGAGACAAAAGCCAAACACAAGAAATAGACTAGGGAGGGGGGGAAAAGCGAAAAAAAGAAACCAGAAAGAGGAAGAAATAAAGGTAAGACAAAGGGACTGCAAGAAAAACTGGCAAGCATTTTCAGTGGGACTGAGGATGAGAAGAAAGCAGATCTGAAGAAAAGTTAGGCTGTAGAAGGTATATGTGACTGTGGGGCAAAAAGACTGGAATAGTAAGCTGATGATAGAACATCACAGAGCACAAGTAGAAACAAACATAGTTAGGAGGGGGAGGGAAGCAGGAGATAAATGTTGCCTGGAAACTGGGAAGGAAGACATACTAGAGGAGAAACCAGAAGGAAAAGATACCAGACTAACTAGGCAAGGAGATTGAGAACAAGAAACCAGAAGAGCAAATAAAGGCAACAGTGTAAAGAAATCTCAAGCTTTGAGACCAGCTCTACAGGCTCTGGCTCAGTGAACCATATAAATGCTAATACAATGCTACATGATGGATTTCTATTTTTCCATCTTTCAGAGTTTCTTACTCAGCTAAATTGCTGCAGCTTAACAAGTTACCATGAACCAGCTGAGCTGCATTTTCACACACACAAGCAAAGCTCACAAAACAGAGAAGATAATTTGCATTAGCTTACTCTTCTTCCCCCACTCTCTAAGCTAATCCAACTCCTTTACAGTTGTTATAAGCCAGAAGGTGGCATCTGGAAAGCTGCCATAGTTGATCTAATTCTTGGCTACCTGTTAAGCTGCAGTAACTTATCATCATGTACCTAAACCTTTAAAATGGAGTGTGAATAACTTTATTATAGAAGAACAAAGACTGTAAGTACATACAGTCACTTATATGGTATGCTAGCTGCTTTCAGTTATTTTGTTCAGTCATTCAAGCTAGAACATGCTCACCTTTGCATTTTTTGCAGCTATATTTGCCCCCGTGCAAAAACTGAAAACATAAGGGCAAAATATGTTCTAACATCTATCAGTCTTCATGGCTGTATTTTAACTGAAATTTAACCTTTTCAATACACTGATGGGAGTTACAAAGAAGCTGAAACCTTGGCACATAAAAAATTAAACTTGTTTTCAATTTGCCTCAATATGCATGACCATCACTTGTTTAAGTGGTCATCTGTGTAATTCAAATCATATATATACACAGGTCAGAACCCTAAAAAATAAATAAATAACCAGGAAGCATTTTTGAAGTGGCTGTTAGGGCAAATACAGTTTATACTTGGCAGAAGGGCACTTTCAATATACTTTTATTCTAATAACACTACTAAAAGTATTTCAGGTTTAGATAGCACCTTTCATCAGCACTTCTCAAACTGCAAAAGCATAGAGTTCCTGCTTCCCTGTGCAAACTATCATGTTAATTAAATCACCCTGGATACTGCTGCAAGATTTCAGCATGTGCTCTCTGTGCTGAGGGCTTTGGACAAAGCTCTGGAACTGACTCTAGCTAAAAGAAAAAGGCTTCACCTCCTGTGCCAGAAAAAGTTATGCTGATTTTCTTAAATAGTTACACAACTAAAATTTGTCTTCTATGGAGGTTCTTCAGATAATACAGGATAAAAACTTTAATGACTTAAATCTATTCTGCCTGGAGACCTTAAATAGTTTGCGCTGTATTAAATATATATATTTATTATCACTATCTACCACTGTAATGAAGCTGTACCTGGAGTGAAACACAGCTGCTAAGGACTCACTGAAACCCTACAAATAGCTCAGGAAAAATTACATTACATAATATACACTTGGACAGCACAATTTTATAAATAAAATTTACTTGCTGTGACATCAGTGAAAATTAAGAAAACCTACATTACTGAGTAGCCTCAATTTTTATTTAAATTCAACATGGGATGTTTTGAGTTTCCTCTTTAAAATTAAATACTGGACAGCATCAGTCTAAAAACCTGATTTTTGACTTCCTAGCATTAGTTTTGTTAAAGTAAATAATTTTTCTGATTATTTTATGAAAAACAACTCTGAGAAAAACTCTGTGTTGGTATGCAGTATATTTGACGTCACTAGTCACACTTAGTTACTAAATAACAACTACCTGTCTTAACATTGAAGGGTGTGCTTTTCCTTCTGTTTTTTATCCCCTATATATTAAGCCATTTTGCAATATTTTGCAGTATTTTTTTTTAATTACTTTCTTTAATGCTAACTTTCCTTAATTTTGAAAAGAATACTGTTAAGAGTACATACAATTCCCCCAACTTCTACCCATCTGCAAGATATGCAAGATTAAACATGCTGCCCTGATTTCATTAAAATAATGCTAGTAATAAGAAGCAATTCAGTGGTGTAAACTTAAAAATTAATAGCAAAAGGAAATCTTTAAAATAAATGTTTCTCTTGCCTTACTAAAACTGAATCTGAAATATAAGAAAACCTACCTTGCATGTTTAAAAACTGTGTGAATATGAAATTTCTGCTTTAGAGCAGAAATGTGACAGAATGATTTTATTTTTTTTTAAGTACAAACAAGTTGGTTACATTTAGGAGTATCTATTTAATTAATTAAAGGCCCCAGATGTGCATAGAACTATTTAGGCTTAGCTATATCTAAGATTAAACCTGCTAGAGTTAACAAGGACTATTCATGGGTATTAAGTATTTCTGTTTTATAAATCCTTAAAAAATGTTATGGAAAAAAACACTTCAATATTAGATCAAATTTAGAAAGTCAAATACTGTTTAATTTGTTCCCAAAAATTATGAATTTTTCTAATATGATAATTAAAACAAAAAAAATGTATATCTTCACTATCATCAATTGTTACTTTAACCAAATAATGAAGACTTCCTTGAAAATAAAAGCAGCTTACTGAAAAACAGTAACAAACTTCTGGGGCAGAGTACAGTGATCAGCATGGAGAAGTATTTTGGAGATACCTGTGACTACAGGATACTGTTCAAAAAATACATCTTTGTATACAGAACCCAAGTTAATTTAAAAAGCTTTTCTTATTCCCCTACAATTTATTTTAAATTTGAATAACCTATTTTTACATTGTTTTTAGAAATGTATGTATATATATGATGCCTGATACAGATACATTTTTTTGCTTAGCACAAAAGTCTCACAGAATGTCCTCACTATATTAACAACCTACCTGATGAGCCAAATCCACCAAGTGCAGAGCCGATAGCTGCTCCTAAAGAGCTGCTACTTCCAAAGCCAAGAGATGTGCTTCCTGGTTGGCCAGGACCATGTGAAAAAAGGGAACTGCTCTGGGAGTTATTGGTCAAAGAGTTACTGCCATAAAATGAATTGGATTGTAGGCTACTATTTGTTTGCTGTTGCTGTTGCTGTGGCTGGGCACCAAGTGGCCGAAATAGACCGTTCGTGGCTCCCGCGAGATTGTTTGCTGTTCCTCCAGCTGAAGCAGCTGCAGCTGTAAAACACACGTTTTCAATCATAATTACTCTCTCAAACATTTCTGACTGAAAATGGATTATTCAGAACTAAATTGTATTTTCCTGAAGCCCTCTTAAAACAAGCAGAAATTCACATATTAAAGGATTAAGAGACTTAATAGTATTACACAATCTTAATTACTCAAGGCAAAAAGGTGAAGACAGCACATGTTTTAGGCTAATTAAGGCTGCAGAAGCGTTAATGTAATTGAGGGAATTTTCAGTGTAAACATATAAGACATTACTGTTTACTGAACTTTATATATCCCAAGTTGCAGTAGCAGAGTTGCAGCTAAGAGTCATTCAAAGACATCTTCAGCTACTGCCAGAAGTGAGTTCTGCATAGAGAAAGAAGCTGATAGATTAACTTAAAATCAAATTTTCTGAACAGATTAAGTTAATTAATCCAGGGTTAATATTCTGGATTTTAATTTAACAAAGACAATAAATGGTTCAGTAAAGTAATACTAGATCTTACAACTGGTAAAAAAGAAGGAAACTAGAGACTTTTGATATAACTAATTCTCCTCATTTGCTTTCCATTCTACACAAAGCTTTCTCCTTGCCACATTTTTCAGGAGAAAATAAATTTCAGGAGAAAAGCATAGCAAGGCTCCAGAGCAGTCCATCTTCTGCCAGGCCGAAGCAATGGAATGATGCTTCCTAGAGGACACCATTTAGGGGACTAATGAGAAGTGCATGTTATAATGCATGGGGAGAGGTAGGAGAAAATGTTGTTATCTGACAAGTAACATTTGCAGAAACATGCCTGTGTACGTATGGGAAGAGGACTGTAAATTCCAATTAAAAATGGAAAACCCCATCTGTGAGAAAGAACAGTCTCAGAGAACAGGAGGAGACAGAATAATAAAGCAAGCATGCACAGTATATCCTTCACAACCAGAAAACTTCACAGTTGCATTAAAAACAACAATCTCAAATACTAATCAACATTACTGGTAAGATTCAACAAAGAATGAAAGAAACCTCTGTGCAGGATTAAATATTTACCTGCTTGTGCTGCTGCAGAACTGATTAGAACAGGAGTTGAGGCCACCAATCTGACTGGTGCGCCAAGCCCAGTTCTCGCTCCAGGGCCTACTACTAAGGCACCAGTCTGATCGTAATAGGCAGTGGGAGCCAGCACTTGGTAGCCTACACAACACAGGACACAAAGATTAGTGGTATAGATAGTATCATACAGTCAGCATTTCCTCTTTCCTTGAAATATTCTAACCACAAGCTATAAACCAGCATTTTTGCCACACTGGCTTTGAACATCAACTGAACATCAAAGAAAAAGCAGTAAACATCATGGCACAAAATCAGATT
Source organism: Parus major (assembly GCF_001522545.3). NCBI lineage: Eukaryota > Metazoa > Chordata > Aves > Passeriformes > Paridae > Parus > Parus major. The sequence goes on from NC_031770.1 coordinate 103,574,964, forward strand.
TAGAAATGCTTCAAGTAATTTTTAACAACTAAAATAACTGCTAAAATTAGCTGGCTCAAGTTGAACTTATTGGCAAGGTTAAAGTTTCTAACACCATAGTGAGAAGGCACAGGTACAACTCAAATGGCAGTGTTTGGATCATTATCGAATCAATTTCTTTCAGCTGTTTAAAATACACTACATTCCTCTTGTACTCCTTTGTACATGAAGAAGCTACTGAGACATGCACAATTAAAGGGTTGAGCTAAATGCAAGTCTGGGAATTCCACACATTAACTATCCACACTTAAAAGTCCATCTGCAAAAAACACATTAGGAAATGAATGCTGTGTGTGCAGGAGTACCTTGGACCAGTCAGTTTCACAGGAATAAAGTTGACTGTAATCCAAGCATAACACTTCATTCAGTTGACAGCTAAGAACTGGAACTGATGCAGAAAAGGAAGAGGAGTTGAAAATGGAGAAAAGCAAGCCATAGGAAGGAATACAGAATACAATATATGAATGAAGAAAAGCAAAAGAGACAAAAGAAAGCCAAGCAAAAAAAACCCCTTTACTTAGAACAAGAGCATTAATTTTAAAGCTCTTTATAGTTATAGTGAAGTAGATGAATTGGAATAAGAATCCCTAAAAAATGGAAGACAAGCTACAATAATCTAAGAAATGGTGCTGATATTCAAAATATTACAAATTCTAATTGTTAGGTTGACTATTCTTATGAAGCAATAAAACAAAACCCAATGGAATTTCAATATTCTTCCCATGTTCAAATATCTACTAACACTATTAAGAAAAAAAGACAAGATTGCAAAAGTCACACATCTATTTTTGTAGATGTAAGAAAAGATTTTGCATTCTATTTTAAGTCAGTTGCTCCCATCAGTTGCCTTGTATGTTCAGAACTAGGTCTAGCTCAATTCTCTCTGAAATATATATGTACCTGAACATAACTGGACCTCTGATTTAAGCTAAGTACCACAGTCACCAGCCTTCCAAGCCATATTTTCTCCTCAGTTTCTAGAACATCTCTGTAATCTCTTCTGCCTAGATACACTCCAAAAAAAGAGCTGGAAACATCATCTGCCTTCTGGCCTGGTGGTTACAGTGCTCTGCAGGGAAGCAGGATACACAGGCCCAAATTCTCACACACTAAGAAAATATGAAGATTCAGAGGAGACTCAGGAAGCACTGAACAGGACAGGAGCAATGACAGTCCAGATCTTTAGGTTCAATTCACAGTTCTGGAGGTGAATGCATCATATTAATTATGAAGAATCATAACTGCTATCATTCTAAACCTGTTTGTTCTCACTGCTCACTACTTGCTTTGCATTCTAGGCACATCTACCTTTTCTTTCCCACCAACAGCACAAGAAAAGAGTTGTCCTCCACATCATTTGTCTGAAAACCTGGCTAGTTAAAACCAACCAAAATAGGTTCTTACACCTGAACTGGTTTGAAAATCTTTGCTAGAGATGCCACTGCCTCTTCCACCTACAAAAATGTGCTCTGCTCTACTCCTTCACCACTGAGAAAGGTTGCTACATTCCCAAGGTACAGAAAGATGACAAACTGTTTTCTGTTTTACTGTCATTCTGAAGCCAGAAAATATTAGATTAGTGACACAGTAGGAAAGCTTGTTATAATATGTGTTCCTGAACACATTAGCAATGTTTAATTACCAGTACCTACATAATTTCTGCTTTTACTCATAGCAGGTTCAACTGATAACACCATGTTGGTTCTGCTGTTTGTTCCTGCTGTATCATATAAAACTAATTTTTCAGAAGTCAGAATTGGCTAATGCTTACCAGTATTTGCCCTGCCCATCTACCCTCTTCAAATGCACAAACCCACGGATAATGCTCAACTGTTTAACTGCTATAAACCCACACTGATTTTATGTTTACACCCTTTGATTCATCTAAAACTAATATACAGCTTTTTATGTGACTTCAGGCCCACAATGTAAACAAGCCTATTTTCCAATGCAAAATACCTGGAGGCGGGTAGGGGAGATAACTTACACTTTGCATAAATTAAATTTACTGAAATTAATACTTATGCAGTTTAATACATTAGTATTAGATTTAATAAAATAAATTACTCATATGACTGCTAAATTGAAAAATGGAAGCAACCTGCCCTTGCTCTTTCTTTGCATTACAAGATGCCCAAGCCCCCTTGATACTTCCCTGACATTATATGAACCTCTGATCCACCCACAGACAGTTCACTTAAAGTAATGATAAGCTAGGTCAAGACCATCCAGATACTGTCACAGAAGGTTCAAGCTATGCATGAGAACTGATGGATTCATCTGTTTCCAATTTCTGAAATACATTCTGAACCAACACAGGCCTTAGCTTTCTACTCAAATTTACTACAACAAAGCAACACAGAACCTACTCTTTGTGAAATTGCTAAAACCTTACAAAGTGCACCTGCAGTCTCAAAGGTATAAATTTGCTTTGATGTCAAAAATAAAATTTCAGAGAGACCATTTAAGATCAGATTGATAACTGAAAGAACGGTTCTCACAGCAAAACTTTGATCTTCTTCTTCTTTCCTTTCTATTCCACAAATTGTGCCTTATCCCAGAAAGGTGAGCACAAATCTAGAAACTTCCCCTGCCTTCCCTCTTATCCGACATAAGGTGGTGACTTGGCAGATCTCCTCTTTAATTCCATCTCCTTGTTTCAGTTTTTATTACTTTCCATCACATCATCTCTCCCTGTAGCTCTGCAATTTCCTCTCAAAATTAACAATTATCAAAGCTCACTTCAGTGCCTTCAAGCTCATTGTGGTGTTCCCACGCAGTCAGAAAACTAAAACATATGGTTTCCTAATCAGTTCCTAATCACATCTTTTATTTTAGAGTTCAATTGCTCTATCTACACTTACTGTCTCCATATCACTAGGGAATTTGAAAGTAAGCAATCTAGTTTATCAATATGGTGTTTTGCTGAAAGGATTTCTAAATGTCTCCAGAAATCACAGACCTGAAAAACTTTGATTCTTACCACACAAACCTTGAATACACCTTAAGAATGAGAGGAAATGAAATCTGTTTTCTTGGCTTATGCAGCTGTTCCTTAGTATTGCACAGATCCATCCAGCAATGCAACTTCCCCCAGTGATGACACACTAATGTATGTCAGTTTGCTACTTCTCTCTACACAATTTAACAGATGTAACACTCCTTACTGCCAGCTCAATTATGTGCCCCTTTTAAAAATGCCATCCTCTCCCCTCCCCAAGTCTCTTTCTCCAAAACCTGAACCCCTGTAACTTTTTGCTTGTTCTGAAGAAAATATGCTCAGCCTTATCGCTGCACATCCTCTCACAAATCCAATGCAAAACTTACTATCCAGCCAGTAACCCATTTATACTTTCTATAACCACTGTAACTTTGCCTATACTGTACATCTGCCATAATGAAATTTGACTTCTGTTTCATACTACCCATTGCAATGTCACACTTCAAATTCCTCTAGGTAATAAAACCAAAAAATGCTAAATCAATGGATAGAAATTGTTGATTTTAATGTTCTACACATGGGTGTTTTTTCCCAGACTACTCACTTTGTATGTCCACCTGCAAGCCAGATGCACCATGATAGCTTTACTGTGGGAGTTCCATAAAACTAAGTTGTGTCTGACCTAGTCAGTGCAGAGCCTCTAGTGGGATTTGGCTGACCTGCTGTTATAGACATCTATTTTAGGGTAAGCTGAGCAGCTCTGCAGTCTCTTTACAGCAACTGCAAAACGGAGCTCTCCACTGAGCACAATGACTCCTCAAACAGTCTCCTGACTTTAGATGATTAAGCCAAGCCCAGAAGTTGTCTGTGACGAGGACTGCTTTTATTCAAAAACAGAATGTATACTGATTGTCCTATGAAACTGGGAATAACCTCTGACACTCTCATTCAGGCACATACACTCAGGCAGAAACACTTTGTTTTTTAAGAATCTTTGTTACTGAATGACTTGCTCAATTAGGATAGGTAGAATTTTAAACGGAATTGAGCAACTCCAATGCAAAATGCATTTCACATTAAGTGGTTTTAAAAAAGAACCCAAAGTTTTACCTTTTATCAGCCTTCCAGTACCCAGAGGGGCCTACAGGAAGGCTGGAGACTTTTTTCAAGAGCATGAAGTGATAGAACAATAGGGAATGACTTCCAATGGAAAGACTGTAGCTTTGCACTGGATATTAGGAGCAAATTCTTTACTGTGAGGGTGGTGATGCACTGGAACAGGCTGCCCAGAGAGGCTGCTGGCACCTCACCCTTGGAGGTGTTTAAGACCAGGGTGGACGGGGCCCTGAGAAACCTGGTCTAGTGGAAGGTTCCACTTCCTTGGCAAGGGGTTAGAATGAGATGATCTGTAAGGCCCCTTCCAACCCAAACCATTCTATCATTCTATGTTTTTCTGAAAGGAGACTTAACATTGACATTATGTGAAAGGTAACCTGGATTTCAGGCACTTTCTCTCTGCATGTAGAATGAGATGGGTATCTTGAATGACACAGGAATACACACTCCTAAATAGTTAAAAAAGAAACACCTTAAATATCAAATTTCAAAATAAAGGCATTAAATAGTTGGGATAACATGAATTTCATCCAACATGAAGGCTGTGACAAGAAGAAAGCAGCTCAAATAATTTCAGGACAGCAGCATGGACAAGCTGAACAGTATACTCTCACTTGCTAGCTCACCATGAAGTCAAACTAAACATATTCTCTCTGTAAAGAGTATTTAAAAGATTCAACCTCTATTTGGACCTTCATTTTCTTGTAAAACATCTTCCTCCATTGCAATATGAATTCTGTACTACTTGATCTTGTTTATTATATTACATGTGTTGATCAGTGGTTGCTGTCTGGGATTCACTAAGCCACATTTTGGTATCTAGATATTACTTAGTCATCTTGACTCAATTTTAGAATAAGTTAATAGAAAAAGGCATCTCTGGAGCCAAACTCACTTTATCCTAAATCAGGAAACGAAATTAGAGGCAGACAAATCAAAAGTAGAAGTTCCTATTTCTCTTTGCTTGCTATAAATGGAGCCCAAGCATCTCTGTCAAACACAGACACCAAACCAAGTGTATGTAATGAGATTCCTACATATAAAGGCATGTATTCATTTCCTCAACCTTCTTACCCTAAAAAGAGGAATCACCAGCACTCCCTATGACTCACTACAAATCCAATCTGGTGAAGACTGAAAAAATATATGTCGTTCTTTATATTTTGAGCCTTATTCCCTGTAACAGTGTGGTTGGTAAGGCTCAAGTCAGTTGAACACAATTCTATTATAGAACAGTCTGAACTATATTCCCAAGAATAAAGTTCTTCTCTGGCCATCCAGGCTTGCAGCATCAGATGGGATAAATCTACCATGGAAATTGAAAAAAAAGGCTCCTGCCCTCACAGAAAACCTTTTGGGGCTTGTGGAAGAGGGAAAAAAAAAAAGATTTCAAATACCTTCTTCAAAGGACACTACTGAGTTATGTATGCACTACTGAGGTTATGTATTTAACCACTTAGTATTACCTTCAATCAATGATCTGGAGCAGGGGGAAGATTATGGGTTTTAAGAGCTAGTCTTGAGTTAAGACAGCTACTACTCCCAATCCAAAGTATGAACTAATAAGTAAATATAAACAAATATACACCACACCCCTCTCAAAAAAAAAAAAAGAGAGAAAGAAAAGGAAAAAAATTACAGCTAAGCCTTTGAGGCTTGTGCAAAGATGCTTATTAACATCTCTCACATGCCTCATTGTTTGTAGGCCTTATCCACTGCTTTGGTGAGGTGCAGGAGTACCACTTGGCAGGTGCCAGGACAGCACTTTGCTGATTTCTCATTTTAGGAGAAAGATATTAAAAGCTGAAGATAACTGCTGCAGGAGAAGAAATGAAAACTGTAGTTACAAAAGAAAACAGACAAGAAAAACACAACAGCCAGTCAGCTCTGCAGCAAAAAATCTAAAATGTGCTCATGGAAGGCCAAGTGAACAGTACAGCCCCGGAGTATGCAGCAAACAACTCTAACTCCAGGCTGCAGGGCATCTCACAGTGCTGTTGACCAAGGAGAGCACTTGTACAGGGGTCAAAGAATGTATCAACATTATCTAACTTAACTGTGTAAAAACTTTAGCCTTCAATCTAAAGATTGGCCAAGTACACTGAAATTGCTCTTGCTCAGGTAACTGTACCCAACACTTAGAAGTGATGCTGAACTTCAAGCTAACCACTCCCCAACACATGAACCATTCCTCAGGACATCAGCCATGCACACTAAAAGAATCTGAGGCTCCAACCTTTGGAATGCTTCCAAGCATTTTGTGATCTTCAGATATGAACAAGCAGTAATTTTCTTTTAAATTTCTTAATTTTGGATTCTGAGTTTTAGATATTATTATGTCCCAAATAAAAGTTATTCTAGCAAAACTTAATGTTACAGAGGAACCAGAAAACACACGACTTTTTATGACAGTATGTAGTTGCTTCATTATAGATGAAATTATCTTGTAAAAATCTATTATATTTCTTGTGCATACATTTTTCACAGCAAATACAGAGAAAATGCTCCAAATAACAAATGCTAGGAGTTTCTCGTGCTCTGAAAATACTGTGCCAGTATTTTAAACCAACTGAATAACATAAAACTATAAAACTCAGCTCTAAGCAGCTTATCATAAACGTAACAGGACTTGGTTAATCTCTTACCTAATAACACCAATATTGTTACTTTCCATGAGTCTCTAATCCACTGCTAACATACATACCTGGCATGCCTGTAGCAAGACCCTGACCAAAAGCCAAAGCTGGATTTGCTGCTGCAGCTGCTGCAAGTGACTCTGCCTGCTGCCCTTGCTGCCCCTGGTTGGGAGTGAGCGGGCGCTGAGTTGCTCCAGCTCGCAGGACCTGGAAAAGGCCAATACAACACCCCTTCCTTAAAAGGTAAGGAAGCCAATCTATTATGTGCTAACAAAGGTCTAGAACAGTTTCTTTGAGTATTTGATGCCTCTCAGCCCTGATTTCCACTCTGGGAAACTGCACCTCGTTGGTTTCCAGAATATACACATACAAAGAATAAAAGGTAGATACTATTTTGCTGACAAACAAGACCATAAAATTTCTGTCCTGCTTTGGACAGCAGGACTCTGGCATGTTCCATCAATGGTAATGAGTACAAAGGAAGGAAGAAAATCTGTAAGAGTGATACATTTTACAATCTACATTATTTATTAACTGAACACCTGACCTTCCTTGATAAACACATTTGTTTACATTATTTCCAGGCAATTGAATGATGTAAATTTGAGTATTTTCTGCACTTGTAGTAACTTGTCTAAATAATTAACACTCCACTGCCAAAAGTGCTGTAAATAATGCACCCACTAAATTTTAAATATAACACATAACACTCCATCACCATGCAATGCAGGCATATTTTATTACGTTCTGACAGTGAATATCCAGGAATCTGATTGAAAAGCAATCTAAATTCTTGCAACTATACTTCTTTTGGTTAAAATCAACTTCTTCAGGTCTGAAATAAGGGAGAAATATAACTCACAATATATTCCCACAAAGAACTGTGTATGTTATTTGCATGAATCAGTTATTAATTTTATAGTGAAAACAAAGACACTGTAGAGATGATATACATTCAGTTACCAATGCAGGTCACTGATAAAAACAATTAGCAGAAAGAAATATCCACCTGATTATAAAAATAGTGATGAAACCCCTGAAATTATGTGGTATCTCAGACTTCTTATATTACATTTCTAATAATGGCACTGAAATTAACCATATTGCTGGTAAAATATTTGAGATGCTTACGTTCATTCAAATGTAAAATTTTTGTAAAATTTGGGGTTTTCCTTTGTAAAAATTGCAATTCATTTATACTGGAAGCTCATACAACAGTTTAAAAATGTAGTCAGAGTAACAATAGAAAATTAGAATTTTTTAAAAAAATTACTTAAAGAAACGTAATTTTCAACAAGTTCTTGCAACAATTGCTTGCTCTTGCTTCACCAAGGCAAAAACACCATATGGCACATGGTGATCCTGCAATACAATTAATGTCACAGAAAAAAAAGCTGGGCAAGCCTTCCTCCCTGGGAGGCAACAGAACTACTGGTAACACTTTTATTTCCCTATTTTTCCCCTACTTTTTGACAGGACAGAAAAATGTGTAACATTCAATCTTCCAGCTAATTTATTAAAAAACAAATCAATTTTTTCCCAAACTTAAAAGAAACAATATCCTCCTAAAATTGCCAGAATGTATATTTCCATCCCTTTATGTCAGTTTTCTAGATTAAACTTTACAATAATTTGCTACACAGGAAGCATCAGCTATGCACATAACAGCACAGCAACCTGAAGAAAGCAACTATTTTTAATGCTTATTGTCTTAAGAAACAAGACTGTAAAATAACTTGAATATGGTATGAGACAGTGACAATCAGTAAGAAAAGTGTGAGTTTTTAACCTTCTTTTATCATACAATAAAACACAACACCTAAATTATGTAAAATTTTCTAGCAGCTGACCCTGACACACTGGAATGTTAAGGTCAGGCCCCTCTGCTTTTCATGCTGAACGTACCGGTTGCTGTCCCTGCTGTGCCTGGGAAGCTGCTTGCTGATTTGCTGTGGTATTTGCTGCTGCAGCTTGCTGCTGGAATAAATTGGCTGGATACACCCCCCATGGAACACCATAATACTGAGGCGGAACCACAGCAGGACCTAAAACCAGAAAGCATGATTATTCCATCTAGTGCAGCTGCTTAAAATACTGTTTGTAGCATCCCTCATTGATCCATCTTCTCAGTGTCAGAAGAGAATAGGTATTAAAAAGAAAGAATTCCCTTATTAGATAAAATGACACATGAATACAAATGGGTTAATTAAAAAAAATTCACACCAAGTCATATCTTCTCTATGAAAAAATGAATACCCTTGTGAGACTCAGATGACAAAGAACCTTAAAGCATTCAGAGTCTGTGTACCAAAGAACATTAAAAATCAGTTTTCATGGCTGAAAGAAAAGATCATTTCAGAACATCACAGAATGAATAAAATTTATCCTCCTGATAGTGATGTACTGAGACTTTGATAATCTGTGGTTCCTCCTTTCTGTATGATGCCCTTGCTCATAAACACAACTATTTCATGTGCCTCCCCTGCATTTACATGATGCTCTTCAAAGTGGGCACACTTAACTCCTCTTCCAGTATATAGTAGAAGTCTATCTGTAGAAGATTAATCTCTCTGTATCATGGCATTGTACATACACCATTACGTACACGTCTTAGTTTTTTCTACTGCCTTCCCTGTGAAACACCATGTGGAAATGAAGGGTTTGTTTTTTTTCAAATGTTTTGCTCAAGTCTGAGCACTACCTGGGACTTGAATACTCAGTCATGTTGTTTCACACTGATATCTAGTAACTTTTGAAGAGATATTCCTGTGTTTCTCTGTTATCTGAGCCCTTTAGCATGCTCTGGAGAACATCTTTTTTCTCATGCCCACTGCAAATGAGAAAAGCTGGAATTAGAAAATTAATGCACTGAGTAAAAACATAACAGGAAAGGTTAGCTGTCTCATCTTATGAAAATAATACATACTGTCAATGTCACATGCACCTTATTAAGCATAAACATTTTTAGAACAGAAAAAAAGCCCTAATTTTTGCATGTGAAAGTCCAGCGGCAAGAGAAACTCAGAATCCATATATAACAAACTGAAAGCTTTTCTATTTTAGTTAAGATTTTCAAAATGGCAGTATTTTCATACAAGTCTCTCCCTCCTGGAACTACATTTGCAGAGAATAAACAGGACAAATGTCACTTTTTTCCTCTTTTCATACCGTTGAATTATCAAGACAAACACTTTCCAGGGCTCAGTTACCTGCTAGGGTAGCTGCTGCAGCTAATCCAGCTGCGGTGTATGGGTCAGTCCCTGGAGGAGCAGCGCTGATAATATACGGGTTTGGCACAAAAGCAGCCGGGGCCAAGCCTGCGGAGAAGACGCCTGCTGCAGTAACAAAGAGTTTCATTACAGCCAACATTCTTAGCAAGCATCATCATATTCACACCACCCAAATCACACAGCCTATCTGTTAAAATCAGAACTGCTTGTACTTTGGAAGCTCTTAAGAGCAGGTACATAATTACAGAAATCAACACTTCTATGTCTTCTCATCTGTCCTTTCTTACTAATCCCAAGGCCTAACAGCTTTGTTTTGTTGGATCTACAGAATCCAAGAAGATTTATCACATATGTGTCTATCCATCCTTACACAGAAGGGATTATTCAAAGTGAAATTTATCTTGCCCAACTTTAGCTATCTGAAAGTTAAACTAGTCTTGCACAGAAAGTTGTAGCAAACAAGTCATCAAATGTCTGAAGTGAATCAGCCACATGAAATGAACCACTGGCTAGAGACAAAAATCTCTCTTCACTGACAATTAAGAAAAAATTTAACCAGATAGTTTAAGTTAGATACCTAAATTTTAAACAGCCAGTTATGAGATGCTAATCTTACTGCCCAAGAATCCCAATTTGATACAGACAGCTGTAGAACTGTAAAGACTGATACAGACAACTGTAGAAACTCCGGCAAACAGAGCATTACTACCCAGTTTCCCCTGTCAGCTGGGTTCACAAACTTTATCCAACACTGAGTCAGCAACTGCTGCAGCAAGCAAGGCACAGCAAACTATGTCCCTCCTTCCAAATGTTTCTTGATAAATTTCTATTAATATGCACATGACAAGAGGCTACATTTTAAAGAGGAAAATTACAGCTGACAGTATACTGAGTCAGCACTTCATACAAAGTAGAGGATTCTCCAAAGTTTGTAAGTCAAAGACAGGACCTGAAGACTCACACAAACATCTAAATCTGCCATGCTTCCAGCTCTCAGCCCGTTTTTGTCAGCTATTTAACAGTAAAGAGCTGCCACTTTTCAATCCCAGTTACAGGCTACTGATCCCTGTCTGAACAGACCTCACAACCCACCTAAACAAGCTGGTATTTGCAGGAGAGAATGGACACAAGTCACTGGAGATGCTTCCTACTTCTACCTGCCCTTCGGAATCTCAGAATCTTTTTTCTCACAGAGAAAAGACATCTGTGCACACACCTCAACATCCCAGTGGAACTGGAGAGGGTTGAAATCTTTAAACCCTATCTCCCTTCCACAAACAAGGAATTACTTCCTTGTGTTCCAACCTCCCTCCCCTAAACACCAACAGTTTCCCCACAGTGGAAGATAAAATGGCTGTCACTGAAATAAAGGCTCCTTGTTGAGTTGCAGCACACAAAGAACCTTATGCATTTAACTAACTCACTGAACTAAAGGCACTGAAAAAATGCCTGCTAAAGAATTAGTTCTATCACAGGGGTACCTGCAAGAAGGAAGAGCTGTTTAAATGGTACCATTAAGAAGGAAAAAATAAAACTTATTCAACCCAACAGTATGATTTAAAAATTCTACTCTACAATGGTTTTTAACTGGATTACTAAAAATACAAAACTGCAATAGAATCTGACATTTGCATATTTGTTTCTAGTATATAAAGCTAGTGTTTCTATTACTGCTTATAGCAATAAGCATTTTTAACTTTTACTCCCATCAATATTCAACTACTATGCTACAGAGGCAAATGTAAGTTTTATTTCTTTGTATAAAACTGTCCAAAGGAGAAAATTAACAACAGAAAACCTCCACTAAGGACAGTATAGCCATAGGCAGTCATTCTGAGCTGTATTCATGAGAACCACTGCAACTGGCCAAGTGATCAGTTTCTATTTGAATGAGAAGACCGGGTAAACAGAAAGGATTCTTTCAATTCAAAAGCAACACACCCACTTTTGCCAGGGACACTTGCTGTACTGTACAGAAACCTCACCTATGTGTGGCTGCTGAGCTGCAGCCAGTGCATATTGCTGCTGTTGGGCTGCTGTCAACTGCTGAACAGTCAGAGCATTAGTCCTCTGGAAAAGCTATTGGGGGGGAAAAAAAAAAGATGCATTTCAGTTTTCAAAAGTCAAGGCTATAATATACTTGGGATATGCTTATGAAAAAAAATATATGTCAAAGCAAGCTTCGTAATATCAAGGTACTAAACTAGAAAATTATGCAACAATATTCTTCTAGATTAATTATACAGTTATTTGCCCTTGACTAAGTCACAGACAAAATAATATTCAATGCACTGCATGTTGAAATGACTGATTATCAAGAGGATCATCAACAACTTAAAGGATCAATCTTCCACAGTCCATTACTAACCTGCTGCTGAGAATTGTAGTCAAAAAGTCCTACAGTAGCTCCTGAAGAGTCCATTTGTACCTGATTGCCAGGATAGTCAAACTGTAGAGAATCAAGACCAACTTGTTCCATGGCATCTAGATTCTGATTTTCTGGATTTGAAAATTCTTCTACCAGAGGCTTGTGGGCTGTAGGATTGGGAAGTGGACCTAATCCTTCTGTGGTGCTGGGATTGGGGCCCAGGCGTTCAGCTACTTCTGTTGGGGAGGCTTGTCGACTTCCAGGGGTACGACTGTTCAGAAGAAATTTAAGACAGACTCTTCAGTCTTAAATAAAGCTGTCTATGGACAGAGTACAGTATTTCTACTTTCAAAGCAGCTCTGAACTCAAGTGACTTTACAAAGGGAAGTGACAGACTCATTTTAACATTTTCAACCAGCATGCATTGATGGCTCAAGATAAAGGATGCATTTAACTTCAAAGCATAATTTTATTTGGGTTTTTTTTTAAGTTTAAGACCGACTACAGAGCTCTTCAAATCACTTGTGAGAAAAACAAACTGATCTGTGAGGCTGTTTGGAGTCAAATGGAGTGAATTGTGGTCACCTGAGAATTTTGGGATGTCTCTTTATTGTATTTTGGTAGTGACATGAAATGTATTGAAGAGAAATTTTACAAAAACAAATGCTAAGGGCATTTTACACCAAAGAACAGAAAGACACAGCTAAATTTCATTTGGAAAAGACAAACATACAATATAGTAACTATTTTTCACATGTGAAAAGCAAACAACACATTTTTACCTTGAGTAAAATGGAACTAATAACTATTTAGCATGTGACTGAAACATTTCATTTCCTACACTACTCATTTAATAGACTATGCTACACTGATGACTGGTGCCAGAAAAGTGTTCCTAATATAACCTTAAATAGAATATACAGTATCATAGACACAGTATTCTACATAAAAGCTGAACTGCTTTCTTATTGGACTGGCAGTATTAATCATATTCCCCCACTGACTAGAGGGGACTTTCTGTACACCTATAAACACCTACAGGCAAACAGATGAAGTGAGATGTCAACAGAGTAACATCCTAAAGAGATTCCCAGCACCATTTAGTTAGATTTAGGACACCTTAATTTGGAGTGGTACCCCCCACTTCTGTGGGAGGCCACAGACTACCAATTTTTAGCAAAAATCTAACTACTAGGAAAGAGCTGTGTGAGAAAATCTATGATCCTCTAACATTATTGCATTGTCAGAACTTTATGATTATATATTGTTTCTAAGGAAATGTAAAACTTCTAGTTAAGTTTGCTTTACTTGTGAAAACTGGGCTCAAATACCAAATGCCATCTTGCAGGAAGAACTTTTTATTCCATCAGTACAGTGTCAGACCAGTTTGCTGAACTGCTAGTTCTAGGTCACAGACACAGCCTCAGTACTACCTGTTCTGCTTCCTTTCCAGGGCTCCAAAGCCAAAGTATCTATTCCTCACTGAAGCACATGACTAATACAAAGAAATCTCCTAGTACTTATGTAATGACTGATAACAATACTTGAGTCTGTACAGCTAGAAAACAGCCTTTAAGGGAGTTTATTTCAGCAACACTGTATGATTTATTACTCTGGACAAAATATGTCAAAGGAAGGAGGAGTTTTTGGCTAGAGGTTTTTTTAATGTAACTAGCAACCCCATGATGACTGTACAAAAACATGCTGGCTTACTATCTAAGTATCCTAGCAAGCAACCATGTCTTGCTCAAAATTTGAATTTAAAGCTGTTGAATATTCCCAGGTTTTCCCAAGTGAAATACAGCATCAACAAAGTGAAGAACAAAAGGAAAAAAGGCAGTTATTTCAGTACAAACTTAGTTTAAAAATGCTACAAGTAACAATAAAAATACAAGGAGGAGGACAGGATGAAGCTTCTTTGTTAATACTTATGGTTAGCTAATGCAGGTTGCTCCTTACATTGGTGCTGTTCTGTTGCTATAGTTAAAGTTGTGTCAATACTTCAATTATAAACCTCTGATTGGAGGGTTCTATACCACCACTTTATATGGCCCGTTTCATTTAGATGGCCTTATTTTTTATATTTTTTTTGTTTGTTTTGAGAGGTTTACTGGCTTTGGATGCTTTTTTGCATTTGTGTATTTTTTAATAACTTCTCTCTTTAAAGAATACAGAAGGTACTTTACAAACACCTATTTCAAAATTGAAATAGATACTTGTAAGGAAAAGCAGGACATAAGTTATTCCGTACTTGCAATGGGTAACAATGAAGGTAGCTTTGTTTATTGTGCATACTGCAGCACATGTCCGAAAGGAGCCAATGTGAGCTCTCTGGTATGCTTGGTATTGTATTGTTTTCAATGATACATCTTGAAAAATAGGCTTGAGGAATCCCTCCTTAGCCTCAGGTAATACATTTTTTAAAGGGTGGGAAATACTTACGTATGGGATTCAAACATGCATTTTAATACACTTGTTCCGTAATGAACTAATGAAACCACAACTATCTGGTCGTGTTCATCACATTAATACAAATATATGAGCAGCACTCTAGTTCTCTATCTTTTTAATTCTTCTTTATGACACTTATAAATGCATCACAGTCATTCAAGAAAGAAGGATCAACCCTTAAAAAACACCCAATTTAAAATGCAGTTTAATATTAGGAAAAAAACCAGACTGGCTGTGCTGTCATGTAAGAGTTTACTGTTCAAGAAGTTTGAGCTTGATCAAATCTATTTCTCCCTACAAAAACAACCAAACCACAACACCATTCCATAGGTGACATTTAATTATATGAATAGGAAAATACATTGCTCCACCTTAGTTAAAGATATGGTTTCTATAAAGACTTATGGGGAAATGATTAGTTGTGTTAGGCTGTGGTATCCACTAGCAAAATCAGAAGGAAAGTTAAAATTCTGTAGGACTACTCTCTACAAGAACACTCAGATGCAAAAGAGCATTAAAAAGAAGCAGAGAGAGAAAGAAATTTAGTTTGACATTAAAAGGATTAAAGTTTTCATCCCTCTTTAATTTACCACATTCAGAAGGTACCCACTTACTTTTAATAGTTACTATGTTAGGATGAATTTGTCTCATGAGAAGTGACACACACATTAATGACATCCTAAGAAACATGTGGCACAGTGGGAAAGGGAGGACTTGAGAGGGGAAGAATCAGTCTGCTGCTGGGTAATGTTTAAAGCTGACACACAAATCAGAACTGTAATAATGCCCTTAAGAGACATGCTCGTCTTCTCGAGAAACAGTTAAAAGCTTACTTAAAATCTTTGCAATCGGCATCCATTCCATTTGGCAAACCTCTGCCATTTATTTTAGTAACATCCTCATCATCTCCTTGTTTAAGATCTCTGTTTTTGTCCTCCTCAAACGGAGAAGCCTTGCCTTTCTGATCTCCTTTCTCAGGTCCATCTGTTTCAGCATCTCTAGTGCCCTGAGGAAAAAGAATCTGTTTGATTCTGAATATTGAACAGAACACAATAGGAGCACCACAAGGTGACCTAATTCTACACTACAGTGCACGTAAACAATACAAACAGTTTGTTGTCAATGAAATTGCATTTGGTGGGTAACTTGGTCATCAAGTTTCAACCACATGCAATTAATAACTGCCAAAATGTGAAAGGAATGCCAAGATTTATAATGGAAGAGCTAACTCAACCTTAACTATAGCGGTGCAGTTAAAGCAGTAACACTTCGAATTAGATAAAAGTTTATTTTGTACAATTAAAACATCCAGTTACAAAACAAACCCGCATAAAAACATAAAATAGGAAAATCAAGAATAAAGTTCATCAGACATTTTAAATTAAGCTATTTGTGGTCTTTTTCCTACTTTTAAATAAAGATTTTAGGAAAGCACTTTAAGATGGCTATTTAGTTAAGATTCCCAAACCACTTCCCTCTTCTGCCCCCTCCAACCAAGGAAGACAGATAGCAACTACACACTTCCTTCTAAAGAAAAGAGTTAAAAAATAAAAACAGACAAAGAGAAAATATAACCATGTAACAGAGACCACAGCAGGTAACCAGGCAAGTTTAACACACTGCATTACTTACAAAAGCTCCTTTCCTAAACCGGGAATCCAATTTATCAGCTGGAGAGGAACTTAACACATATTCTACCATGCTCACTCCAAGGCCACCACTTTCTGATCGTGGAGACAATACAGCATTTACTTCACTGTTTCCATGAAAACCCTGTCCAGGCTTTCTCTGTACCATAATAGGCTGGGACATAGAATGGTCTGTTAAAAACAAACATATAAATAAAACTATAGTATTTTTTAAATACAACTTGTAGGGTTTTTGCATTTCATTACAAAAGTAATATTAAAACAAAAATTAAATTAGAAGTTCCAAATCACAGTTTCAAAAAGCGTTATTGAAACACAATCACCATGCATTTTCACAACTAAAATGAAAGGAAAATAAAATTTAATATACAGTTACAAAATTTGCTTTGAAATACCATTCAGTAATCATGACTGATTTTTCAGTACATATACACCAATCACTTACGAGGAGTTCCCCATGCAGTCTCTCTCCACTCGTCACCAAGGAATATCCCTTTTTGTCCATCTTTTGCTGAATCATCAGGTTCCCAAAACTTTTTGGCAGGTAAAAGCTATTAAAACAGAAGAAAAGTGTTTTATTTAAATATGCTTACAGATGGGCAAAAACCAGCAATACTATTAAGATGATATGCAAATAATTAGTTTTAGATCATGGCATCATAGAATGGTTTGGACTGGAAGGAATCTTAAAGATCATCTAATTCCAACTTCCCTGCCATGGGCAGGACTGCCACTTACTACAGCAGGTTACTCAGGGCCCCATCCAGGTCTTGAACACTTCCATGGATGGAGCAGCCATGGCTTCTCTGTACAATTTGTTCCAGTGCCTCACCACCCATACAGTAAAGAATTTCCTCCTTATATCTAATCAAAAATCTCACCTCTTTTACTTTAAAAGCACTTCCCCATATTCTACCACTATCTGCCTTTGTAAAAATTTGCTCTGCTTCTTTTTTTGTAAGCCCCCTTCAAGTACCATAGGGCTGCAATGTGTTCTCTTCTCCAGGCTGAACCACCCCAGCTCTCTCAGCCTGTCTTCATAGCAGCACCAGAGGTGTTCCAGTCCCCTGATCATTGTGGCCTCCTCTGGACCAACTCTTAACATGTCCACATCCTTCCTGTGCTGAGGACTGATACAAAAGTCGGCTTTAACTAAATCGATACACATTGCTGAGGAGATCCAAACACTTGAAATCTGCTTCCCATTACTGAAGCTAATGCTGTAAAAAGGAATTGCTGAAATAACCCAAACAGGATTGAGATTCTGAAGTTGAGAAAGAAACACAGAATATAGAAACAGCTGTGAAAAAAGCAAATCAAATTAATCCCTGTGTTAAATCAAGACAATCTTCTCAGAAACTTTAACTACACGCTGCCTTCCTGCCAAAGACTCAAAAGCTTGGCTGTTAATTAATACTATGATAATCAGAAAGAGCAGCACTTCATCGTGAAGTTCTCTTCACTTGGAAATGCAACATGCTCCAAATTTTTGAAAGTGACTAATACACATGGTAGCAAGTCAACTCCTTTAGACCATAGGGCTGTTAAAAATCTGTGACATTCATATGTGAAGTTCCATATACCAACAGTGTTATTTAGATGTATGTTTTTTTCATTCCTACTTGTAAAACAGAAAGTGTCATGTTAGATCAGTATCACTTCTTGGACTGTCTTCAAGGACAGAAAGACTTAGTGTGACATGACAGAAGCACCAGACAAACAATTTCTCAAATACTAGAATCCATTTCACTTTGATTTTACTGCTTTATTCCTGTACCTTTTCCCATCAGTACAAATGCCAAATTCTACATGTCATATTTTCTCTATCTGTAAGTAAAAAACTGTATTCTCAAACAAAGTAGGTACTTTACAAGGTACATCAACAGAAACTAAAGTGAAAACAACTTGCAAATGTAGGGAAGAAAAATCCCTCATATGCACAATCCATTGGATTCATCTGATTCTGCATAATGTAATGCTGCATTTAGAATTTTAAGTTTTGTGAAATTAGAAAAAAACGAACAATCTGATTAAGCTGTTTGCAATAAATGAGTACATTCTGGAAATTCGCTCCTTCTGTAACTTAAGTGACTAAAAAAAGTGCTAACAGGAGTCAGTATATAAGAGAGATATTTCCTAGTGTGACACCAAAAGCGCTTGTGAAAACAGCCTCAAGAGAAGGTAGGTAAGATTGCCAATTGCAGGCCCCAGTATTAACACTGCAACAGAGGTGACAAGAGCTCCTCTGGACAAACTTTAGGATTGCTGTTTTTCTGTGCTGCCCAGAGCTCCTGTCAGAAATAAAAGTGTTTGACTGGTTAACCTCAAATCCCTGGGTTCCTTACAAAAATTCATTAACAGAGAAGGATTCAGGTGGAAGGATGATAAACAGCCAAAGCTCCACAAAACCATAGGAGAATATTATGCTTGCAAGAGGTGCTGTACTGTTGTGATCTGCTGTGACAGACTCCCACTCTCAAATGCATTGTAGAATCACCACAAGGTGTCAACCAAACATACTTTGTGACCAGCAGGGTATTAAATTTACCCCAAATTTAAGGGATGAAGTTAGACATCCGAAGGCAGAGAAATAGACAAGGGAATCTTACAACTGCATTTCAACTAAAAGCAGATTACAAAATCCAGATCTGCCTATGCAATCTACACATTGCTTTTAGCCTTCTATTTGTAACAGGTTTGCAATACTACTTCATTTTGTAAGAGAGTGGTTGAAGAGAAATAAAGCATTTAATGTTATCTACAAGACTTTGGTTTTGGGAATCACATTTTCTTTTAAATGCTGTCTAAGCCAGTTTCCAATATTTCCAATACGTGTCCAGCTGAGAACTTTGAAACATGGAAGTGAAGGTGTCAGCACCTAACACAACCTTGTCAGAATAAAACAGATCTAGTAATACCTCAGGTGTAATTCTCATAAAATGAGAATTACCTGAAGTATGCTTACCCTGAAATAGTAAATTCCACTATCAGACAGGTACGTTCAGACAACTCAGTGTTAAGAACAATAAGCAAATTTAGAGCAAAGCACACTGCAGTACTGGTTTTGATATCAAAACTCATTCATATGATTTGTATGAGAGCGAAAACTACCCCCTAGTATAAAGAAGCAATAATCCTCACTGCAAAAGTGCAAGTTGTTTTGGGGTATTTTGCTGTTTGTTTGTATTTTGTTGTTCGTGAGAGTTTTTTAAGGTTTGTTTTAGGGTTTTTTTGAGGTTTGCCTTTTTTTTTTTAACTATTTACTCTCAAATTCCAAACAGATAAATTCCACTACTTTCAGTATTCATGTACTTTGGTACACAAAGACTATAAAGTATCTTTAACACAAAACATAATGCATCATCCACACTGAAAGGCTAAATTTAAACCACTGATGATTAAACAGATTTACTGAAATGGTTTTCATAAAATTTCTACACAACAAAGTCCCTCAAATATTTAAATAAATACAATCTTATGAAGTTAACAATATTGCAACTCCCTGAGAACCACTAGATTTTATTATTTGACAGATGGCTGACACACACGACACTCTTTTTAAATTACTGTATTAGTGTGACAGATTAGCATTTAAGAAAACAAAGAGAAACGTCTAAGGAAGTTAAAACCACTGGAAGCTGATGGGAGTTTGTCTCCTAGCCAACAGCCGGCCATTTCTAAGAATTGACAGCAGTTTTAACCAGTGAAAAGTGAGATCAACCTGTGAACACCACCTGAAGACCTAAGCCTGGGAATTTCTTTGTCTCTGTTTCCTGGCTGTGAAAGGTAACAGAGCTTTAGCTGGTTTCCCGTTCCCTGCCCGGCCATGCGGCCCGGGCAGGGGCTGGGCTGGGCCCAGCGGCTCCCGGCCGGGAGATGGGGCCTGCGGGGCTTCTCCCCGGGCTCTGGCCGGGCCAGGCCGGGCCCTGGCTCAGCTGCAGTTTCTGCTGTGACTGAATTCACCAGAGACTGACGAGTAAAGAAAGGAAAAAGCTCTTGACCTGCGGCAGGCTGAGACAGCAACCACACTCTCCAGAGCAGCCATGGAGAATCTTCCATCGAAGACAACTCCAGCTCCTGCTCCGGCAGAGATCACAGAACCACCTACAAAGCCTGGGCAAGATTTTAACTCTTTCATTACCCAGATGAGACTTGCAGATTAATCCTCTTCCAGAGAAAGAAAAAGAGAGTAATCAACATGTAAAGAGACTTTATGAACTATCAGAGACAGTAAAGAGTTAAGCTTCAGAAGAGGTAGAGAATAATAAGATGCTTTAATTAAGCTGAAATATTTTTCTGTTAAAGCTATGGAGATGGACAATAATGTTCTGAAAAAACTCCTTTAATTCATGACAGAGTATATTGGGAGGAATTTTGATTTGGATTTTGCTCAAAATCCAAAGTTTGGATTTTGAGCAAAAGGTGGAGTAATTGTGATACAGTGAGGTGCTGGAACAGAGGGGGGAGAAGGAATAGTTGAAGATTTGGGGCCGCTTGAGGTAAAGAGAAAACTTCTGTGTTCCAAGGGAGCTCACAGAGACAAATGAAAAGAACTTTTACCTTTGAATAACTCATCCTTAAAAGTGACATCCCTAGACTCATTGACCCATACACACCTCAGAGTGATGTGAAATGGGAGGAGTGAACTGATGACAGATTTCCAGGCAGCTGGCATCAGAGAAATAGAAAGCTATAACAGAAATAGTTTTCTTGTGAGAAACTCCATAGATTAGCAGAAGAAAACTTCTGTTTCTCTACAAAGGCTGATGAAAAGACTCTAGCAAGAATTGGGACTGTTTAAACACCAAAGTTCCAAAGTTTTTGTCTCTATGTTGTCATGTGAACAAGAGAATGGTTGGGTAGTGAAAGATGAGAGTTTTCTAGAAGTTTATTCTGGTGTTCTTATTCTTGTAGTTTTGTTAATAAACTTTCTTTATTCCTTTTAAGTTTTAAGCCTGTTTTGCTCTTGTTCTAATCCGTATCTCACAGCAAGAAATAAGTAAGTTTTCTAGTAATTTTTTAGTTACTGCTTTAAAACTATGACTATTAGCCCTCGGATTATCAAATAAGCAGCCCTGTCAGTTATCAATTCTTTTAATTGTGGAATTAAAATAAAAGTAGCACTTTTCAGAAAATGAAACATATTCTTTGGTAGAGGGGGAAAAACAATGTGCTTAATTAGTTCTACTGAAAAAGACAATCTATAAATGTCATCTCAAATCAATACAGGTAGTTAAAAACATTGTGCTTTACTCTTTGACAGCACTAATTAATGTCTAAGGAGACTAAATGTCTCCTTTTCAGTATCAGCAATGATCTCTGTTAGGTGTCTGTCAGATGAACAAAGCCCTTTACTACACACAAATAATAACAACCAGTTATACTAACGCTGCCTCTTAACCAGCTCTCTGACGTGCACAGTCTACATTACTGTCTCTTGAATTAAGGATTTTTAAATTACTTTTTAGAATTGTTTTTTAAGGTCAGAAGTTATTTCTGTTACACAGCTCAATGAACACATCAACTGAATTTCTCTGAATCAAGTTTTGACACTAGAAATGAATACTTTGTTCCTAAAATGAACTCTGTGTGCTTCGACCCTGTAAGTTAAACCAAGACATTATCAAGAGAAGATTTAGTTTTCTGTTCCGTTTGGCAGCAAGTTTTGTGTGGCTGTACTGGATCACACTGAAAGTCCTGCAGCCCACTCTGCTCGCCCTGATATAGCGATGCCCAGAGAGAAACAGCACCATTTGTTCTTATTTCTTCAGAATATTAGCATGACCTTACAGGTCACCATAGATTTTAGAAGCTGGAGACAGAAGCATCACCTGTGTATAACCAATATCACAATTTAAGCAAGCTAAAATTTTAAGAGACATTTAGAGAAAGATGTCTGCAACACCGACAAAGTTTCCTAATGCCAAGTACTGATACCCAGTTGTGAAGAAAAGTATCAGTAAGGATTAGAATTATGAAAAAGAAATTAATTTCAGTCCAGAGAAAAATCTTGGCAGACAGAGAAAATGAGGAACATGATTTCCCAATAGCTGGAAACAGTTCACTTGACATGACTTCTCTTTCATACCTTTCAAAACATGTAGGAGCCTCTACCAATTCTAGCTTACTTTATAAGGACATTTCCTTTAATATTCTAGAAGGCTATAATCAAGAAGAAGATTAAAACAGCCATGGAATGTATCCCAGAACTACTTTATTGTTGTGCAATGCATCAAGTAAATTACTGAGTAAATCAACCTAGCTATGTGAACCTGTATTACCTCAAGATACCTGGAAGACACCATTGAAACAAAAGACAAAATAACCTGGTTAGTGCAGGGTCACAATATAGTATCAATTTCTGATGCTGCAGTACTGCATCACAACTCTGACTCTGTGTATGTTGTTTTTTTAAACATTATAGAGCCACTGAATGCCAAGAAAACAAACCAACAAAATCCTAATCATGCAGAAACACATCCCTCCATCTGAGATAACCTAAAATGAAAATCTGTATGAACAGTCATATATATTGTAATTTAATTCCCAGGCATATCCTGCACTTTCACTCCTTTAAAGCTTTAAAGAGTACTTTGTGCATGTCAAAAGACCAAATACTGCCATGAATTTTACCCATCCACTCTCACGCTGCTGGTACTATCACAGATACTTCACTAACATTTTACTTTTCAAAAAAAATTTTAAGAACTGGGAGGGGAACAGTATGGCTACTCCGATTTCTAAAGAACAGGGCTCCATCTATTATTGTTTTTTTCAAATGGGAGCTGGTTCAAAGACAACCCTGGATAAAGCAAAAAATTGCTGAAAAGCCAAGTGGTTGCTTGAATGCTTCATTAAAATAAAAAAAAAAAAAATCAAGTAAGAATGGCCATGTGTCAGCTCAGAAACATTCATCAACTACAACACAGCATGTATTTTTCATCAGAAAGTTATGGTTTCTATGAAGACTCCTACCATAATTTTAAGAAACTTAGGCTGCAATATTGTCACTGGTTCAACTATCAACTGAATTAGATAAATATCCAGCAAGACAAGAAGATCCACATTTGAAGTCTTAGTTCAACATGAACTTCTTCACCAGGTCCTGTTAGGGCAAATAACCCTAATACTTATCAATTACCTACTAAACAGTTCA
Source organism: Parus major (assembly GCF_001522545.3). NCBI lineage: Eukaryota > Metazoa > Chordata > Aves > Passeriformes > Paridae > Parus > Parus major. Next base: position 103,598,550 of record NC_031770.1, read on the forward strand.
GAGAACTGCTTTTGAAGGAGCTAAGTCATTCTTCATGTTTTCAAATTCCTTCCCCCAAACTTAAAGCACACTTATTTAAAAAAAAAAAAAAACCAAACAAATCAAATCAGTCAAGAGAAACAGTTCTCCTTCCCTGGAGCTAAATTACATAACAACACTCTTCAGCCCAGCTTAAAAATCTTTTAAGGAGTAATTACCAGTGAAAAAATAGCAAATTATCACACATTTCTGCTGGGTATGCCAGTTCACTTTTTCTGCAGCCAAACCTTTTTTTTTTTTTTTCAAATCCCAGTCTCCTTGGCTTCTCAAGAGTAGCAAGCATTGTTCCACTAGCTTAGATACAGTGAGACGGAGAACATGCTTCCTTTCATAGACTTTTACACTCTTACAAAAAATTACCCTTTCACTTCCCTAGAACTATCACTCATCTAACAAGAATGGCATAGACACAACAGAAACAGTCAATAACAATCCCGATGTTCTTTTAAGGTACTTAGTTTTCTTTTCACCTTAGACAGAAATAATTAACTTGTTCTTAAGAGAAGCTCTTTGCTTCATGCTGTATTATCTAGACTTCTTAAACTCTATCAACATTTCTGAACCACCAACTGGATTTTCAGCCCTCAATAATTACCTCTCCCATTCCCCGAGATTCTAGGGCAAGAGCTTGAAACTCATGATTCATCTCATCCACAGATCGAACCTGTAAAGGGAAAAACAAAAGAAAGATCCATTAGTCAAATAACTTTCCAAAAGTAAGAGTTTTCAATACTCCAGAAGATTTCTGAATATTGAAAACACACAAAACATGTGCTTCCCAGTTTAGTCTTAACATGAGTCTAGATTTCATGACCAGATATCGTTAGTGATCAATTCAACGTACCCTGCTAATAAAATAACATGCAAGAAATTCCAAGCGACTTAAACAGTTTCATCTCCACACATCTGTACAGATATTGCTCACTTTAGAAATGGTAGCCATTACATTTGCAATGAATATTAAAAAAAAAAAAAAAAAAAAAAAAATAGGTGAAATTAAAGACTTGGGCATATGAAATCCTTCAGAAAGGCCAGGAACTGCTGCACACTAAGTACATCTGGCAGCAAACACAGATAGGCTCACAGGGCAGGTCACAAAACCTACTAGCAATGTGTTGCATTTAAAATCTAGTAACTGCATTATCACAATTCCTCATGTTCTCTTCCAGGAAATAACACTTTTCCTTCTCTGCAGGTTGTTCTTTTTGTTTGTTTGTTGTAAATATGAAAGGTATTTTATTAAACTAAGAGTTGCTGCTGCATAAACCACCTCTTTTTTCCATGGCACAGATACAAGGCACTGGGCTAATTCTTTTCTAAGAAGATGGTTTCCATAAGAACTTTCCAAAGCCAGGATAAGCTTAGAAAAGCAAATAAAAAAAGGAAATTCAGAGTTGTTTCTTTCCCTTCCCTTCTCTCCCAATATTGACACGCAGCAAGTAAAGTTAAATTAGTTTCCCTCCCAATACCAGTCTCTCTTGAGGAGTTACTTTTACCAATAAATCCATCTGTTTCCACCAGCCAATAAACCAAACTGAAGTTACACCACACAGCTGATAACACATAACTAACACTTCTCAACAGATCCTCAAATACTAGGCAACTAAACAATCTGGTGCTTTCAACATTCTGGCACAAACAACTCTTTCTTAGCATTGGAAAACTGGCCAATAGATGCTCCATTCTCAAAATTCTACTCCAAAACTATTGTTATTGCCTCAATCATTCTAAGCCATTAACTTCTGAGGCTGAGTGTCTCTGTGCTTTTGAAAAAGAAACTTCACAGTTCAAATAAATATTCCCTCAAGAAGAACAATATTTTAGTTAAAATGGAGTCTGAAATAACTTCCCAACAATTTCACTAAGATACTGAAGAGCAAATTTAGTTTCAGACAGAATTATGGGGTAGGCACACCATCACACTGGCCTTATTCCAGTAATGCTGACACTTAAGTTAATTAGGTTGATTTTATTATTTTAAAAACTGAAAGCAGATTTTAACATATCCTTTAAAAAGCTTAAGACATTTTTCTTCAAGTGAGTATTTTAAAAAATAGGTTCATATTTTCTGCAAAACTTTTAGTAGCTCCAGGGGATAATCAAGTATTTGTGCATGCACACAGAAAATGTAACTGCAGAAGAGCCATTACTTGAAAAGAAAAATCAGAAACTCAAACCTTGAAGACCTCTGAATTTAAATATTACAGCTTCTGAAAACATTATTTCTTCTACAGATTGCTGAGATAGCTGATTATCTTACCTAAGCCACTGTTCATGCTGAGGTCATGCACTTCAGTTTCAATTACAAACCAGTATTAATTTAGGTACTTCTGTCTCAATATGTAGTTTTTGATCTCCATGATCTCAACACAAATTTGCAGATAAAGCTTGCCAAACTATATTTACCATAAACACTACCCAAATCACTGTTAAATAAAAAACAACCAAGCTTGAAAGAGGCATAATTTTTTTGGTTGTGGTGGTTTTTGGGTGGGTTGTTTGGGGTTTGTTGTTTGTTTTTCTGTTGGTTTTAACTTTCAGTGGTGGTGGTTTTATTTGTTCAGGTTTTTTTGGTGTTGCAAGACCTAATAATAAATGCTTATTTTTCACAATTCACTTAAGTCCAAAACCATGGCCACCCCTCCTTCCATATCTTTAAGAAAAGACAATCCAAGAATCAGGGTAAGAGCACAGCTCACTCCTTGTTTCTTCTAAGCAGTTCAGAGACGATTATAAGAAACTGAAGTTTTATAAAACTGTAAATACACTTTAGCACAATGAACATTCATTTTGCCCACTTGCCTCTTTCATAAAAATTTAAAATTTAAGTTAATGTTATCTATTGCTACCAGCAGCAAGAGAAAAAATACTGTCCCTTTTTCCACCCACAACAGCTCACAAGATCCTGCCCCATATCATAAATCTGTTTTTCACACATCACTTACAAACTGGAGAAAACGCAGGCAGCACCAGTATCTCCATATCTTTCTTCAACACTAACCCAGCCCTATCACTCCAACAACAGAAGGAAACATGCAGAATGACACCCGGCTGGATCTCCTATGTATAAAGACACACCCTTTCCCCAAAGGAGAAACTTTGGTTGGGATTATCTGTATTACCAAGGAGTTTCATTTTCTCTATTTCAATACCAGCATTAACCTAATTCATAGGTTCCAGAAATAAACATTTGAATACCTCTTTTAAAACAAATTCAGAACATTAAAAAAAGCCCAACTCTTTTTCTATTTTTATTCATACCCCATCATACAGAATAATTCATAAGTCACAAAGAGGCCTGGGGAACATCATGCTCAACATTTACAAAGTTCTTTTTTCTGGTTTTGTTTGATTGAATCACTGCCTCATCCTGGGAACTGCTCAAGGCCTGGCTGGATGGGGTTCTGAGTAACCTGGTCTAATGGAAAGTCTGTGTCCCTGCCTATGGCAGGGGGTTGGACAATGGTTTCAAATTTCTTATACACAGCAGATCATTCCATAGGGCCCCCAAATTACACACAAACAGGTATTACACACTGAGCTGTCTTTAGGTAAAACAGTTCCTCACTGCTGTTATGTAGGTAAAACGCCATAAGCATTCATGATTTCTTCTCTGTAAACACCAATAGAAAATTCTCTTCTTCCCCTTCTACAGGATCTAGATACAATATACCAGCATATTGTAGTCCATTTTTCACTGCAGCATTAGGAATTAGATTTTAACACAATTTCTGTTTAAAAACAAAATTATGTTTTAGTAGACTCTTTCTTCCTAAAGTTTATACTTTGTCCCTCCCCTTGAAATTTAAAATGATTTTTTATAAACCTAGAGGCCTATGTAAAACCCATTCCTTTACTCTGTTGAGACTCTGTAGAGCACAGTCCCATTGCCCTTCACCTAACAGCTTTCACCACTCTCCTTGAGTGAGTTCGGTAACCATTGAGGTAACTGACGCAGAAGGTTTTGGTGTTTCCATTCCTTGTCCATGCATGAGAATTTTGCCACATCACCCAGCTGAACTGGGTAAAACACCACAGAGATGAGATTACTACATCTGACTTGGGGAGAGCAACAAGGAGAACCTGGTGCTGATGGAGGTGGGACAGGAGTATCCACTCAGTGCTGGCTACATGGGAACTGAACCAGTAACATGAAACTTGGTCAGCAGGCAGATTTAGGGATGAAGACTCTTGACTGGAAATCATCTAGAATTACCACAAGAAACACTGCTTACAGTAATATCCATTTCTGGAATCCAGGCATCCAGACCTTGGGACAACTACTCTCTCAAATAACCCTGAATCTTGCAAGAAATAAGCTTGTAACCATTTTCTTGCAAAAGCAAAGAACAGCCCCTTCTTTGAAAAAATGCCTGTGGAAAATAATAACAAAAAATACAGTATCAAAGAGAATGATATTACTTTATTTTATACATCAAAAGTAGCTAAATCAGATGACCAGAAAGTAGGAAAGCCACTTTTTCTGCATTAAGAAATTCCAAATCCCATCCCTCCCCTCTCAGGTGAGTACCCTAACCACTGTGACAAAGACTTATTTTGCAGTTGAAGTTGTGTCCTAGGACAGAAATTCAACACAAAACACCTGGTAATTACAGCACGGCGGCTGGAAAGAAAGGGAAGCTGCTATTTACACTGCAAATGCTTCTGCTTTTTTCTTAACATTATTAAATGACTTCAATGCAAAATACCCTTCCAGCAGTTTTCTACAGGGGTGGCTCCTCTGTAGCATTTATCTTATGTAAGACATATGCTTATGGCAGAGACTTAACATTATGAGCAACTTAAACTATTTTGAAAACCCAACAGCAATTCTGCCAGTCCTCCATTAAGTTAAACACTGCATTGAAAAGCCACCAGATATTTGAAAAGACATTTAAAAAACTCTCCAAAGACAACTCACCAAAAACCTTTCAGATAGGGGCCAACTTGAAACTACTAAATAAAAATAGTATTTTTAATACAAATATTGGACAGAAATCTCAAACTGATTCCTAACAAAGAACAAGAAAGAAAACTATACAACCAGCCTAAACTGCACATAGCCAAACCTGTTATGCCATACTGCAGTAAAGGGCTGTATATAGAGATTTATACTCTATAATATGTTTACCAAAATTATCTAAAACATCCTTACTTTGGTTTAGAGGCCAACCCACAGTGCATCCAGATAACAAAAGATGTTGAGTAGCTGAACAGGCAACTACTACTGCAAGCACAACTGAACTGTTCTACACACTAAACACCAACGATTTTCTGCAACATCAAATGAAAACAAGACATTTGTTTGATTAAAGCTGCTTTTAAGTAGATGCATCCTCTCACACATCTCTGAAGCATCAGATAACCAAAGTTCACTTACCACCCAACTGGTTAGTGAAAGTTGCTGCTCCCAAGTAATTCAAAGTCAACAGGTGCTGCGTTTTGATAAGAGGCAAGGTTTTCTGAGGGCCACATGGAACAGTAACAGAACAGAACTGAAAAATTCACAAAATACTCCAAAATGTCCAGGCTCCTTAAGCAGTCCAAATAAAGAAGGTGTTAGGCACTTTAGACAAAAGACTTAGGCAACCAAATTTAAGTTCTAACAAATATTTCTATGGTTACAATCTCAAAAGTACTACATCTGCCAGTAAGCACTTAAAAATTTTCAGTGTTATAATAGTGTTCTAGAACCAACTAAAACTTTTGCAAGGAACTGAGTAGCTCTTCAACTGAAATATTTTTGGCTTCTTAATTCATTCTCAGACTGAGCAGTACTATGCTTCTGAACTCCAAGACCCTTAGTACATTGAAATATTCTAACAAAACCAAATTTCTCAGTTTAGTTGTCTTGGCTCAGCAATCACTCTGGACCTTAATGTTCTTGTGCTTTATTTCTTTTTGAGCATATTGTAGTTTGAGAAGCAATCCTAGCAGCACTGAGAACATTGACAATGACAGAAAAGAGCAGATTTTGAAGTGGGGTTTCTGCAGCACATTAAAGAGGCAGGGGAATACACTCAGCAAAAACAGAGTCCAGCCTGCTGAGAAAGCCAACTCACATTCTTTGCTTCCTTGTTTTCAATAGGAATATCAATAACCTCAAAGTCTGCAGAGAAGAAATTAATTCTCTAGGTTTTTATCAAGAGCATGTATAAATCTGCACATATGTTATATATATGTCACAGCATGCTGGATAATATCTCACAAGTCATCATCAAGTTTGGAAAATAATGATTTACTTGAATATGAATAGCCTTCTGCCAACAAATGATACAGAGAAATCATTATCATCAGTATCACCAAGAAACACGGAGGAAAATGATGGACATTTTGCCCCATTTCAGAACTACATGATGGTTCATGGCCTAAAAAGCCAGCTATGGACTCTTACGAAATTGCACTTGCTTCCCTTAAAAATGAACTCTTCCATCATGTAAGAAACTTGTCTCTTCACTGCACAGGCTTTCATGATTATCCTTCCCACCCAACCAGTTCAAGCTTTGCCCTAAGACTGGCAGAACTGTTTGTACAAGTTTTCCTAAACTACTGTAAAATGTCCTCAAGCTCAGGATTTTAATCTGTACAGCCAAATACTGGCAGAGCTACCAGGTTCACATAAATTAGTGTTTGTACTGAAACCAGATTTCATAACTATTTATAACGGTTATGCTGTTTGCACCATTTGAAAAGCTGAAGTGATATATTCCTACATAAATAGGGCACATAGTTTAGACTAAATAACCTTAGCAAGCTTCTCAGTTTTTTTAATTGCGAAAGAAAAGGTTTCTAAGAAATACACAGCACAGCAGGGAGGGTAACAGAGGTTTGCAAAACAAAAATCTAGAAACATGATTAAAAGTATATAATATAGTTTTACAAAATAGAAGAAAAAGCCTGTAACAACTTGTCCAGTGAGAGCTTTTGTAAATGGGAAATTATTTTAAAAATACAGTTAGAACAACTGATTAAAATAATATTTCCTATCATTTTTTAGCTTATTAAATGAGCTACAAGAAAAAGGAATTATTTTTAAAAGGGGCTGACTGGTCCTTTATTGCTCAAGAAATCAAACTGAAGAACTATTTTTCATACAATAAAAATTTTTCATGCAGTTTTTATTTCCAATATGAAATAGTTTAGGTACAAATCCTAATTCACAAAGTTTGGTGAAACTCTTCACCTTCCTCTGCTGCAAACACTATTCTGCAACTCTCACTCCAATGTTCCTCCATAAATATACCAGAAACAAAAAAGGAAGACACTAAATACATTCAGAAGTTTGAAAACAAAGCTGTGAAATGAAATGAGTTGCAGTTTCTGTCTAAACATGCTTAATTTAATTGGTGCTGATTACTTATATGCATATGTTTGCTTTTTTTCCTAACTTTAAATATCTACATTTCTTGTTAAGCTGGTTAGTCAGCATCACCTTTCTGGTAATAGTAGTAAGTGCTACAAGTGGTGTAGCACAAGTTTAGAGGACTTTAAGACCCAAATTTCTAACCATTATTATCCTGTTCTACACAGAAAGGTTCTGTCAGTGAGTAGAAACTATACAGCTACTTCCATATAAAGAAGTGTGACATTAATTTCATGTGCTGCTGTTTTGAGATGTCAGCCTTCATTACTTTATCATTTGCTCTCACTCAAAAGCTTTACTTAATAAATTAAAAAATCTTCAAGTGCTTTCTAGGCAATATACTATAAAAAAAGACTTAAAACTTTCCATTTTCTGAAGATGGAAACTCTGTATAAACCCTAGAGATATCTACACACAAGCAGGAACTAGGGACAATTTATCTCAGTATATTTTGTAATGATTAATGAAACAACTTTCATTCTAATAGAGTCAACAAGCTTTTCTTAAATGTGTTAACAAGAATTGGAACACTGGAATCCACAGGTCTTGAACAAGTAAAAATTCCCATATATTAATTTTCTACATTGTAATCAATATTCTTTTTGCTGATGTGTTTTGTTTAAAAATCTCAACTATCTTCACTTCTCTGTTTGCTACCAAGGAATCTGAAACAGAACATCTCCCCTACACAAATGTCCGAAAAGTAAAATAAAAAAAACCCCAACAAAACAACAACAAACGCACAGACTTTAAATTTCTGTTTGGTGAATTATGGGGTTTTAACAGCATCTTAAAAAGAATATGATCCTAAGGAATCATATTGAACATAACTCATTTATAAACAACACAATTTATATGAAGAAAATTATTTCATATGTATGTACATACACATGTACCCCACCCCTATTAAAAGTGGGGCTGAGGAAATTCCAGAAGTCACTGTAACAGAATTTCCTGGAAACAGTTTTTTGTTATCATAGTGCTGAGACCACAAACACTCCTCCCACCTCCAGCAACTGATATGTAACAATCCCCTTCTTCAGAACATTTACTTTCATTTTGTTTACTCCAGAATATGGCAGATGTATTTACCATAAAAAATATTACTTTCACAAGGATTTAGTTTTCAGTAACACATGGAAAAACTAAAGTTCTCCCAGTAATTCTATTGCTCAGAAGTTTCTAGCATCATGAATTCTTTTCCCTCATGGTCCAGTGCCATTTTGAACCAGCTGTTGGCCTTTCAGTTTTACCTTTTTTTTTTTCCCTCCTAGCTGGCATGAAGAAACTAGGGAATACCAACACAGTCTGATCTTCTCAAAGTGGATGCTACAACCAGAAATGAAAATATGTAGTTCTTACATAATGAATTCAACAGGTAAGAGTATAAAAAGAAACCCCAAACAAACAAATCGGAATTTTTAGACTCGTCGTTCCACTACAAATAACTAGCTTTTGCAAAGAAAGGTGACACAACTTCTCAGTATCCTCAGCATAAAAAAAACAGTGAAAAGGTTTCAATTATATGTCATTCTGCTCCAAAATCCACCTCAAATTTTTTTTTAGCTTGTAAACTCCACATAACCTCAAGGAGAGCCAGGGAATGGTAAAACGTATTTCTCTTAGTTTATTTTTTTAGTTCCTCCCTTGCTACAGGGAAGTATATGTGTTTTCTACTTATCTGTCTACAGCAGGTGAACAGACATTTAAAGAAATTGCTGTTATCAATTATTTCAGCTGTTTTCTATGGATGTTCTTTTTGGACAACATGTATTTAAACTACCCATAGATTTCTATTTTTCTACAGTTTTTTTAGCCTAAAAGCTAAAAAAAACAACCCAACTCTAAAAAAAACCAACAAGAACTAGAGACTACTTCCAACTCAGTAAACCTCACTTCTAATTCACTACGAGTTGCAGCCTAGCTTTGGACATTAATATCTCATTAAATGCTGGCTAGCATGGTCCTTCAAAGTAAGTAAAAGACAGTCATAAATAACACCAAAGACTATACCAATGACAGTAAACAAAAGTAAAAAACTAAAATTAAGTAGGCCATTTGAAAATTAAACTGAAGTGACAAGCTTTTTAACAAAAATTAGTTCAAATAATGATATTGATATATCTGTGTTTCAATGGATTTAAAGCCAAATGCTTCAACTTTTTTCATTTAAGAAGCCAAAAATTCAGGAGCAGTTGTATGTAAAAGCTGCTATCAGTACACAAACAGGCACAGTATGTAGGGCAGGCAAAAGCAGTAATTGTGGATAAAAGCAAGCCACATTTGAGTTACCATCTAAAAAAAATATCAGATGGTGAATTTATGAGCAAAATCTCTGGTTAGATGTCTAAATTTCAGGTTATTCATCCTCACACAAAATGAAGTATTCCCTCAAATAATTTACCCAACTACATGTTTCCCTTCACTATTTAACCACTTTGCTTTTCTCTTCATCTTTACACTGATGAGAAAAAAGCTTTCACATAACTCTTCATAAAGACACACAAGGGCCTTCTTCACCCTGACTTTAATGTAATTGGTACCAAATCAAGGTAGTTCAGAAGGCTAAATGCAGCTTCTTTGTGCAATACAGCAGTGTCTTATTTTCAAAACCACCAATTTTAAATCACATTAAAAAAAAGGTAAACAGCATTCTAAACCCACAGGTAAGAACATAGATTAAGCAGAAGAACTAACATTAACCCATATTTTTATTTTCTTGATGCCATGAATAATGTAAGGGAATAAGAACATATCAAGAAATTTGCTGCAAATGCAAAATGCTTGAATGTCTACATGCAGTCATTTTTAGAAAAGTTTACTGGCTCCCACCACCTGGATGTAATGCAAAACTCTCACAGAATGCCTTAAACCATTTCCAACTTTAGGACAAAACTCCACAACCACACAATAGCCATGTTTAGAACAAGGTCTTATTCACAACCTCACCTAGAACGAGGAGCACAAGGGAATGAATGCACAAAAAAAAAAAAAAAATCCAGCTGGCTCCATACACCACCAGCTCATGTCTCTGGCTCCTACTCTGGTGCTCCACAGCAGCTCCCAGCTCTCATTCCCTCTGGAAGCAGCACTACTGTTCAGGTTTATACAGCTGTAATTCCTCACAGACCTGAACAGATTCTGTGCAGAGCCACTGCTGCACAAGCACACACCATAGTTTATCTATATGTAAATCCAAGATAATGCACAGTTGACCACAGTATTGTTTGCTGTAGTATCAAACCAGGCTCTCCCTATGCTAATTATTGAATAAGCACTAAAGTATGAAGGACTCTGCTTCAAAGAACTCTAAGACATATTACAAAGACTGATACAAGAAACCAAACTGGTAAAGTGAGAAGCAGGCACTCATATGAAGACATCTGACAATGCTTGCCAGGTATTTGGAGACATCAAGGCAGGTGGAAATATATGGGAGTATGTTGGACAGCACAAGAACACTGGTGAAGGTATTTAATAAAGACACAACTAACACGAAGTCCTCGTGCAGGAGGTAGCAGTTCACGACTTGACACCACATGAGACAATATGCACTGGGGGGGAAATGGTCAAGATCCTCACTGGCTGAAACCACCACCTGCAGTTCGAAATGCTGCTGGAAAAGGTCACAAACTTCGCTGATGCAGAGAAACAGCAAATGTGATTGGAAGGAGTGATTAAAAACGTGTCTCTAAAGAACAGAAGTCAGAACAAACTTGGTTGCACAGTCAGGTGACTGCAATTAGTCTTCTTTTCCCTGCCCTGATGACAGCTCACATTAAGCTGCCTATTCCATGCATTACATGCTGGAAAATACTAAAAATACAAACCAAGTATCTGCAAAATTCAATGCTGTAATTTTCTTCCATCAAGGGAAGTGCTGTAAAGCATATCACCAAAAATTTCTCAATGCTTTCCTTTCAGTCCAATTACATGAAACCACGTTGCAATACATGACAAAATACTCCTTTTTCAGCTACTTCAAATCGAAGAGAGGGGAAAGAGACAAATTTCCTCTTTCCTTTTCTTTGCTGTCAGAACTGAGAGTCACAAGCAGGCAATAAGGTGATATCTCACTAAGCAAGTTGAAAGACTTTTTTTTAACAGAAAAAAGGCCCAACTTTACAATTCCCTTGAGAAACTCAAAGTATTTGCCCCATCTCATACAGCACTACTATGACAGAAAAATCTCACCAGGAATTTATTGAACAAGATGTTTTAACAGGGAACAGATTTTCCAAAGAAGGAATCAAATGCCCTCCCCCCTCAGATCTCCTCTAGGCACAATGGAAAATCCTGCCAGTCTAAGATTTCTTTTACTAGTTTGTGAGGCTTGAAAAGTTTTAGTTATTTGCAAGTTTGAGAAGCGGCTTAAATCATACATTCAACAGCCACAATCTGACTTGTAGTTTGGTGGAGCTAAATGCTACTGGAACTAATTGATAACAATGGCAAACTCAAAATTAAACCAGAGCAAACCCAAGTACAGAAAGATAATACTTAAAAAGTTGTTAGAGAACTTGTTGCTCGCCTTGAAGAAACAGAAATAAAAACAGCTTTAGAGGGATGTTAACTTCACAGGGAGAACAACCCCATCAGCCAGTTAAGATAAAACTTGAACTATTAAAATGAAAAACTAGCAATTAAAGTATTTATGTGTTGTATAGGTGATTAACACCTGAAACAGTCTTTTAAAATCTGTTTTTGAAAATTAGTTTGAAATCACTTTAAATCAGTTATATTTCACAACTACACTAAACTTTTAAGCTGAAGCAAAAGTTGCAAACAAAGACAGGAAATTAAAAAAATGGACTGCAAGCATATTTAGATTTCTAGGGACAGTTTTAACTAAAATCTATAAAAGGAAGAACTAATGATTGAGGAAATGCAATTCCCACTGTAAGGTCAGGAAACAGATTATGTTGCTCTCCATTTGAATGAAGAAATTATGTTCATTGTTTCAAGGGATGGCTACATGACTGTGAAGTCTCACATGGGAAAATGATTTCCCAATTTCTATTGCACAAACATATTAGTCTATCTTATTTGAACAACAAACAAAATCTTATTAAAACCAAGGCAGAATTTTTGCTAGGAATTGTCCATTTCACCCTGTTAAGTATTTGCACATTTTGCTAGTTTAATAGCATCTATACATTTTCTCATGGTTATATTCATTCTAATAGACCCCCATGGAAGTCAGGATGGATACCAGCAAAACCTGAAATGTACAGTTTCTCTCCAGACCACAGAAGTGCCAAAAAACTCCGTAAGACTCTTCCCTTTGTTCTCTCCTCTTCCTCTTCAAGGAAGGGTTTTTCTTTGTTACAGCAGCTACTCACAAAACTTTGAGATGTTTGTCAATTCTAACACAAATGAGTTGCAGCAACTGCAGCTCAACTGAAACTTTGTGTAAAGATACAATTTATGTTCTTTTGTTTATAGCACCACCACCCTTTGGATTTTTGGAAAAGGCTGCTACAGCTGAAGCTTTTCTCTGTCAGTCTTGTTGATCAACTCTTGCTTCTTTCAAAAGCAAGAAGCAAAGACACCCAGGTCATGTTAAAATACACAACCCAAAATATTTAGATTGAACTAATGAAGTGTTTAACTACCTTTGCCATGACAGAGGGAAGTAGATAGAGATGAACTAAGAAGACAGACAAGTAGCCTGGGCAGTATCACACTGCTGTAACTGTTTGCATGTGGGGAGAACATCTGCAAGTACTCCAACATCCTGGAAAATATATCCTGACTTTAAAAAAACTTATCGCTAACTCCAAATATTGCATACTGATTGCTGATCACTATGCCTTTCTATCCTAGACAATTCTTCATTTCTGAAATGATGGGAATTAATGACAAACAGATCGCTAACCTATCTGCAGCCCCATGAGGAAGCGAACAAAAGGATGATGCCACAGAACACAGCAGTCTTCCCCACATGCTCTGCTATCAGAGACTGAAATGTTTTTTTTTTTTGGTCTTGAGGGAAAGAAAAAAATGTCAAAACCTCAAGTGAAGTAATTTTTATACTTAGTTCACTATCCTTCATAACTCTTTTCACTATTAAATAATTCAAAGAAAGATTAATGGCACTCAGGGATGATTATCTCTAGATTAAAGAGTTTATACTTAACTCAGTCAGCAGCTGGATGGTCACTACTGTTTTAGCATGGAAGGTGACAATGGTGGTGTCCTGACTCCAATTAACAGTGCTGGCTTTCACATCTTGTACTGAGGAGTTGTGCATGCATTGCTATTCAGCTGAGTGTCCAAAGATTTTTGGCTATCACCTCTCACACAAAGCATGTTCCTCTAGCCTCTGCCCTCTCCTATGCTGCAAATTATTGTTAAGAGCCTCCCCCTCTGCCTGCAAAGTAGTTCAAGTCTCTGAAGTGCTGGCCATTAGTAACTGTTGTCCACCACTTCAATATTTATTGCTACAGCTGAAGCAGATATAGAAGAACATAACATACTGAGAATATTAATAATTTGCATGTTTCTGTGCCTCGTATGCTGAAATGCTCTGTAAGATGATGATGTTCACTTTAAGCAGTGGTTGGTTAATTTGGACACCAATGTGTCAAGTATACACTTAGCAGAAGGAATTTTCCATTTCAACCAAGTGTTGAATCCAATTCCATGTGATGTGTTTCAATTCCCTGCTCCTCTCTTAAATGTGTGTGCCACCTGGAGTTCTTCCATTAGTCTTGATAATTTCCAAATTAGGGTACACTAAGCCTCAATACTACCATGGATCTCCAGGATAACCCACTTGCTCTTTCCCTAGGCTTTCAAAGGCCTCCAGTGCTACTGTGAATTAACATAAAATATGTCAGCTGGAAGGAATCATCTAATCCAACTACTTGATCACTTCAGAGCTGACCAAAAGTTAAAGCATCTTAGTAATGGCATGAACTGCCTTCCAACTATTGACACTTCAGTGATAACTCCCACAGTTCATCCCTCAATAACCCCTTATCAGGGACACTGACAAGCAATTCCTCTTTTACCACAGTAAAAATTAAATATCCTACTAGACAAATAATTATCTTTTAGTAAAGACATTGTCTTGCCTTGCTTTCAGCTCTTTTGAAGATATTTCAGATGGCTTTTAGAAGACCAAGATAATGTTTCACTAGTATTATCAGGAATTAATTTCTTGCAATTAATGAATTATATTTATCAACTTCTTATTCTCTTACTGAGGTTCTTTAGTGCTTTAACTAATTTGAAGATTCTTCACAATCTGTGACTCCAGCCAAACAGATCTCTTTGTCTTATGGCTCCCAACAACTCTTTCAAGGCTTCTGGTATGAAAGTACCAGAAGTATACAACCTTTTTCCACCTTCTGTATTTAGTTGAAATCACTGGTTAAGGCCTCAGGCTCGTGGGACTTAGATGACAGAGGACTATACCTGGAAAACTGGTTGGAGTGTAATGCTGGGGAGAAGTTCTTGGGGTTTTGGTGGAGAGCTGGAGCTGTTCATCCTGGATAAGGCTCCAAGGAGACCTGAGTGCGCCTTCCAGTACTCAGAGGGGTTACAGGAAAGTTGGACAGAGGCATGGAAGGATAGGGCAAGGGTAAATGACTTTAAACTGACAGAAAGGCAGGTTTATAGCAGGTATTTACCATAAATTCTTTACCATGATGATGGTGAGGCATTGGTATCAGTTGCATAGAGAAGCTGTGGCTGCCCTATCCTTGGAAGTGTTCAGGGCCAGGCTGGATAGGGCTTTGAGCATCCTGATCTAGAGGAAGGTGTCCCAGCCCATGGTAGGAGGTTGGAACTGGATGGTATTTAAGGACCCTTCCAACCCAAACCATTCAGTGATTCCTTGAACATCAGACATTACAAGATGTTTATCTACTATATTTGCTTCTATTAGTTTTCTTTCCATTTTTTTCTTTGAATGCATAAAAAATTCTATTTTTAACATATTACCCTACACAGTCTGTAGTAGACATAGAACATAATCCCAGGTACATTTCCACTGTCTGCATAAATACAGATTTAGAAAACCCATTTCTTTACTACATCTAATTCTATAGTTTTCTGTTCATATAAAAACAAAACCTCCAAAATAACAAAAACAAAGAACAACCCCTCCCAAACAACCAAACCCCCCCAAAAATCCAAAAAACCCCCAACAGAACAGTTATCTTAACTACATCTCAAAGAACAGTGGTACACAGAACTCAAATCAAAGACTTGAAATGACAAGTCCCCTGATCCGTCCTTGATTTCTGTTGGTTTATACTGCTATAGAAGAAAGAGAGCAAATGAGTCAAAAAATGGCACAACAGTAAGATGATGATTACAGTAAGCTAAAAACTACTATTCTCATGTGGATAATGCACAGCAAAGAGCAGTTTCCCCTACACCAAATCTTCATAATGCACAGAGCCACTGAAGCACTTCAAAAATGAAGAACAGCTCCTCTGCATCCCCCATTCAAGTTACCACAAAACACATAAGAGGTTCATGACATTCACCTGTGAGAGGAATCCAGAAGTATTTGGAGGGACCTAAATGAACTAAAAGCTGCTGATAAAGGCACAGCTCTGATCACTGGGAATGGAAAGCAGGTGGCAGAAGGGGGATGCAACCGTTATTCAGCATTTACTTACCTGTGAAAGTAAACTTATCAGTACCAGTACCTGTACAACTTCCACTAGTGTGGAAAAACTAATCATTTTCATTCTCAAGAAATGTATCCAAATGGACAAATAAAATATTGTCCATTTGGACAAAAACAAAACTGCTTTATGGTTTCTGTACAAGTAATATAGAACACGATACAGCATAAAGCATGATGTTAGGTAAAATATTTTCTATTTTGCTATGTAGGTCAGTATAAGAGGAAGAAAATAGTAAAAGGGAAAGCCAGAAAGAAAATGCCAAAAGAAATTTAAGTATGAGAAAGAACAGGTGAACAAAAAGATGAAGATATAACAGGCATTCCTGCTTGTAAGGTCAGCAAATTTTATTTATTTACATTTGCTACTACACTTAATACATTTTTTGAGAACAGTCCCTATGTCCTTGGGATTGGGAAGGTGCAGAAAGTTCGTTGCAGATCAAAAATGTGGCACACTACCAGAATCCTGGGTGAGCAAGTAATTCCTGCCTTCAAATCCAAACAAAAGTTTTTAAAAGAAACTTGGGAAGCTGTATCAAAAATTTGAGGGCAAACTGCTTAAAAACTGGATTTTTTTTTTCCCTTCTAGGTTACCATATGCAAAAGAAAAGCTACATTTTAATTTACATTTAATTTTATTTCACCTGAATAAAATAGTCTTATCTCTAAGTGCAACAACTAAGACTCAATACTGAATGCATATTACTTCTCAGAAAGCCTACCAGGAGTGAGTGCCTTTTCAAACTGAAGCAATTGCTTTGCGTAAATTCTAAACTAATTGTTTTATCGTATTCTGATAAAAACAGGCACTCAGAGAAATACGACATGCTTATGCAAATTAAACAAATGGTTCCAACTGAACATTTCAAAATGACTTTATGCAGTTTCATGTATAACTGCTTTAACAAAATCAGTGTCAAGTTTTAGGTTGTATTATTACAGCCTTGAAAAATCAGCTTAACTCACACATACTGTTCCTAAAGACTTGACTTGACACAAAACCCAGTGACTGTTCCAATGAAAAACAAATCAACTATCTACTGTATGACCTATATGAATGCCATCTTCTGTGGGCCAGCAGTGTTTGCCAGACACACAGCTGCCCTCCAGCCTGCTGCTGGAAGAAATTCCAACTGTGGACTGGAGAATGTCCACTGAGGGGTACCTGGATACTGGAAGCACCTGACACCACAGTTACAGGGATGGTGTGAGAAGTGGTTCCACTTGAACTGGGCCCTGATGTTACAGCAGCTACTGTTCCAGCTGGGGCAAATCCTACTCCAATCTCACTGGCTTCTGGACCAATGTTCACATGCATCGTGCCTCTGATCTCCAGCCAGGACACTTCATCCATGCCTAGGAGGACACAAGAAATGCTCACTCCACATAGAAAGCTAAAAACTCTTGATAACATAAAAGGCTCTCCCCTACATATCTTTACATATATAGCTCTTAGAACTAGTACTGAGAAAGAAAAAAAAAAGTCTAAGCAATACAAGAACAATATTTATTGGGAAATATGTTTACTGATTTAAACCTTAAATCTTAAATGCCACTGCCAAACTACGACTCTAAAAGGAAAAAAAGCACCACAGAGGTTTTTAGAAAACAATATATTCGAATGGTAGAGCTCCCTACATTATAAATGCTTGCCCACATATTTCCTTGCTAAAAAAATCAAAATACAATTTTCAATCACAAAGGCAGCAGTTTCTTTTACATTATTACTCAGCATGATGTGTAAAACCACTATTTCTGTTATACTGCTATGTCTGATTCTATAATTAGTAGACTGTAACAAAGTAGCACAGAAAACTAACTTCTCTATCTGAACTACATCTCACTCTTACACCCCAGCCTCAGTTGCTCTTTCAAATGTGTTAAGCCACATAACATTCCAACATAGTAATTCCCATTAAACATCTCTAACCCATACAACAGTACATGTGCAGGTCTTCACAAAATATAGATTTCAGACTCAGATTAAAATTAAATTCATCAGCTCACTTGTGAAACATTTAAGACTTGGCTTAAAACAATTAGAAATTACAACAGCAAAACACTCTGGTATCAACAAAATCCTCTCAGGAAGAAACACCTGTCCCTGCCTGCACACCCACACTTAATGATCTCCACACACTCCTAACCTACCATAACTAAAGTATTATCAAACTTCTAGTACGTAAATGGACATAAATAAAACCCAAAATACCACCTATAATCTAAAATAATAACTTTTTAAGGGAGCAAAAAATATTTCAGTCCAAGAAATGTCATATTTTTCCCGCTAAAGGAAAGTGAGTCCCATTAAAATCTAACATATGTGGATATTTAATCAGACTACAATACTTAGATCTCAAATATTGACAAAATAAACCAGTCCTTTAATCCCTCTACACAATTCTACCTTCTTTACTGAGTCTTATAGACTACCAAATGTCCCATTTTTAAGAAAAAATATAATATATAGACAGTTATTTTTTATATATACAGGCAGTAATTTTTTATAATCTTGAACAATCTTGGTTTTGGGAGCAATTCAAGATCTAAAGCTACTTTGTCTTATCAGTACTACTATAGTAGACATTTGCTTATTGTCAAAATACTGTAGTAACATGAGTTCTGCAACTTCAGAATATTTGATTAACTCATCACTTTACCATGCCAGAACTAAACTTTAAGCAATATATATCATAGAGGAGACAAACAGAAGATACTTGAAAAATATGAGTCAAGCCTGACTCATTTTTAGATCAACTACACAAAGTCATTTCCAGCAAGTCTAGCTTCGTATGTAATCAATACACACACGTGAAAAGTTACAGAACTTAATGTAGCTTTTAAAAACTCACTTCCTCTTTGAAGAGATTTATGATCTAATTCTACATGAAACTTCATATCAGCCATGCAAAATGACTATATAACTAGCTCAATCCATCACCCAAAATTCTTCCTATAAAAACACAGATGAAATCTAAGAACAAAGTTATGAACATGACATGACACTCAGACTTGACTCCACTCATTTCCACTAGGATTTACATACTGGAAGCATTATATGGAAGGACAGACAACCAGACCTACTACCTGTAACTGAGACTTTTGCCAATGAAGCAAGAGGTAACCTATCCTGGAGTTGTATGAAAAATTTAATTAAAAATAATCACAGCTACAAAACGTACACCAGATTAGTCCAAGTTACACAAATATTTGTTGTCAAAAAATAAGCCTGCCTAGAATGGCTGCAGATGTGTTTTTAGCATAGCCTGCAGAGGACAGCAGATCATATCACCACTTAAATGTAGTGCCAATTTATTCATATACAGAGAACTGGCAAAAATGTCAACTGTGGATTATTACTGAGATGCTTTTGCTATAGCGTTTTGCATTTCCTTCCTAACTCCTAAGATCGTTGTCATAACCTCCTCAGATGTATTTCTTCTACATACCTACAACTGCTCTTAAATAACCTTGTTTAGAAAAAGTATCTTTTAAGCAATAATGAAATATATAATCTTTAGAGATAAGTGGTCTTTATTTGTAAGATAAACATTTCACATATCGGCTCTTGCCTACTATTCTAAGAGCCACAGCAGGTATTCCAAGTGAGATCCAAACTAAATCTGGCTTTAAAGTTTTAGCATGCAAGCCATTGTATAAATTTTACACAAACTGTTTGAAGTGACACTGAAGCAGCTAGAACCAAATTCTTTATATGCTTTGATGTAATTTAAAATGCTTTTCCACTATATGACTGTGTAAGTGCCTACAACTTCATTACTAGACAATTGGTATTATTTGTTACAGTAACTTTCAAAGGAGAGATTTCTTGCCTCATTCCCAAGACAAAGAAAGGCCTGGGCACTGGCTTATGTGGAATAAGCAAGAAAACAGATGCTATGGGTGGGGAAATCCAAATTAAATGAGGCAAACATTTTTACCTAAATTACTTGAAGGGAAATAAGATTGATAACTCTCTTACATACCTATACTTTTGATAAACACAATGAGATGCATTTATACATCACGTCTACTGTCTTATGTTGTTTCCTCTGTAGAGTTTCTATCAAACTTAAAAAAAAAAATACAATGTATTAATGCTCATTTTTCAGATTCACAACTCAGAATTTAACATTCAAGAGAATTTAGGTTTCTTTTTACTGTAATAGGCAGTTAATTCTCATATAATTCCACATTCAAAAAAAAGCAAGAAGACATACAAGCAGTAATTCAAACCCTCTATTGGCTTATGTGCCTCTGTGTATAAAAACTTGGTCAAATAATTTTGGGATTTTGGAAACCACTGTACAAAGAAAAGGAAAAAATTACCAAGGAGAATGCTTCTACACACGCTGGTTATTCAGTGTATAGTCAAATATCACTTAATCAAGGAGAGGGGGCAATATCTAAAAGTGAACTATAAAGTGGCGTTTAAAAATCAGATCTAGCTCACAGTATTCAGCAAGCTGATATTCTGTTAACACACTTGGCCTATACATCTGCAACATCTGGCCCACCGAGAACATTGCAGAGGAACACCCAAGGAAAACTGCTACATAAAGCCTTCAGTGTACTCCACAATCCACTGTAAGATTTGATTTAAACTATCATAACAAGAGGCATCTTCTCATAAGACAGGCAAGCCCAGCTCTTTCAGCCAACTGCTTGCACTATTAGCTCAATCAGGATACCAGATACAATTACAGTTGCCTCAGCACTGTGCCAACATCCCTAGCAGAAGAAAAGGATTCAGTAGTACAGTGATACTACAAGAAAAAAATAAAAACAAACCATTTTTATTAATGTAGAAAAAATAGGATTCCAGTAACATGGACTTTCCTATGTGCAACATCCACATAATAATCTGTAGAATGTACATTATCAAGCAGTTTATCACATGCATTTGCCTACTAACCATTCTGCTGGGCCAAATTCCAAATTTTCAACTCTGAACACTTCAGAAAACTGTCAGGTGATTTGGTGTCATTTCCACACATATAACCCAAGCTACACCACTACTAAATTAGCATTTCCCTTTTTATTCGAGTTTCCTTCTCCCACTTCCCCAGCATATTTATATTCATGTTGACACACAGTTGTTGAGCAAAGTAGGCAACATTTTCCTCAGATTCTCAACAAAACTGCGACTGTTGTTAACATCTGGTTTTAAGCCTAGACGTGTTTAAATATAACAAAAAAACTATGCTTTACGTGTAAAAATGGTAACATGGCATAGTAATTAGATTTCGAATGCATTCATATTCCACATACCTGAAGAGCTACACCATCAGCTCACTGAAACTATGAAGGCCTGATCTCTCAGTGGAGATGCAACAAAGAGAAAGTAAAATAAATCTCAAAGTATCTGGTTCATATCTAGCCTATAAGTGAATATTAGGCGAATTAAGAGTTCTGCCGATTCTCATTGCTCATACACATCTAATTCCTCAGAAAAAAGCATCCCGAAATCAGGAGATAAGAACCTCTTTATCACAACTCAAACACGCTACACATTTTGGTATTAAGCCATCTTGCTACAAACTGTAAAACAGAAGGATATAAACCATCCCAAAAATATTAATTTTCTCTCAAGAAAATCGAAGTCTGACCTTAGGAAATGCACGAAAGAAAACCATGCCAAAACAAAACCCAAAAATCTTTGCACAATAACTGCCATGGAGATTAACCCCAAACTGTTCGCTGTACGGACGATCCACTCAGGACAGGAGGCATTTTCCTCAACTTTTTATTATTGTGGTCTGCACAGGCAGGTTTGAAGCAGAATCAAACCCTACCGCTTCATTGTGTTCTACCAGATACCAAAGGCATTTGGCCTCCTCGCTGCACTCTCAGGAAGCGGTTATTACCTTTAAGAACACTAAAAAAAACCACAAGTTTTTCGTACGTTCGAACAAAGCCAGTGCGATCCCAGCCACGCAAATGGCCCGTGGGGTCCGAGCGCCGCCCCCGGCTCCGCTCCCCGCGAGCCGGAGCCCATTGTAGCCCCAGCGCTGCGGCCGCCCCCGTCTGCCCCGGGCCCCTGACGCTCTCCCAGGCACCAACTCGGCCCCGCACACCCCTCCGGGCCGGGGTCGGCTGCCCCCGGGCCCCTCCGAGCGCACAATGCCGCCCCTCCCTCCGCCGGCGCCGCCGCCCGTCACGGCGCTCGCTCCGTCCCCACCTCGGCGCCGCTCCCGGGCGGACACAAAGGCGGCGAGGCCGCCGCGCAGGCCCCGCGCCGCCCGGTGACCTGCCACAACATGGCCCCCTCCCTCCTCCTCCTCCTCCTCCCCTCCCTCTCCCCTCCCTCGGCGCGCAGCCGAACCCGCAGACAAAAGGGGGCTGGAGGAAGGGGGGCCCGCCTGCCCGCTCCGCCCGCCCGCGGCCTTCCCAGCGCGGCGCCGGCCCCCCAGGGGTACTCACGGGCTGGCTGGCGGCGATGGAGCCGGAGCGGCCGCTGGGACACGCCTGCCCGCCCGCCAGCCCCTTCCTCCTCCTCCTGCCGCTCCCGCTGGGCACCGCTCCTTCCTGCCTCCCCTCCCGCCCGCCCGGGGCTCACAACAACATGGCGCGGAGGGACAGGGACAGCGAGAGCGCGGCTGAACCTCCCCGGCCGCTCCCCCCGGCCGCCGCCGCCGCTCGGCCCCGCCGCCCCTGCCCGCCCCGGCCCCGCCGCGCCTGCGCGCCCCGGCCCGGCCCGCGGGGAGGCGGAGGGAGGAGGCGGCGGCCCCCAGCCCTTCCGCCGCGCATGCGCCGCCGCGCGCCCCTCAGCGCGGGCACCGCAGGAGGGGGATGTCCCCGTCCCTGTCCTTCCCGCCGCAAGGCAGGGTTCGTGTGTGGCTGAGTGTGTTTGTGCTCACTTTCATTTACTGTCTCCAGGTCTGGGCTCCTCAGTGCAAGAAAGACAAGGAGCTACTGGAGAGGGTCCAGCGGAGGCCACAAAAACGATGTGGGGTCGGGAGCATCTCGCATACGAGAAGATGCTGTGGGAGCTGGGCCTGTTCAGTCAAGAGAAAACAGAGAGGGATCTCATTAACGCATATAAGTATGCCAAAGGCAGGTGCCAAGAGAATCACAGAATCACAGAATTTGCTGAATTGAAAGGGGCCCATCAGGATCAGGAAGTGTAACTCCTGGCCCTGCACAGGATATCCTAAGAGTCACACCATGTGCCTTAAAATGTACAAGCGCTTCTTGAACTCTCTTAGACTTAGTGCTATGACCACTGTCCTGGGGAGCCTGTTCCAGTGTCCAGCTAACCTCTGGGTGAAAAACCTTTCCCTGATACGTAACCTAAACATCCCCTGACTCCACTTCAAGCCACTCTTTTGGGTCCTGTCACCAGAGAGAAGCTCAACTTCCCCCATAAGGATGCTGAAGACTGAAAGGAGGTCTCTCCGTGGTCTCCAGCCTGAAGCGCCTGGCTGGTGCCAGACTTCTAAGGAGTGCCCAGTGACAGAAGCAGTAGCAATGAACTAAAACACAGAAAGTTCCACCTCAGCATGAGGAAGAACTTTATGCTGAGGTTGGAAGAGCACTGGAAAAGGCTGCCCAGGGAGGTTGTGGAATCTTCATCTCTGGAGACATTCAAAACCCACCTGGACACATTCCTGTGACCCTGCCTTAGCAGGGGCTGGACTAGATACTCTCCAGAGGTCCCTGCCAACCCTAACAGTTCTGTGATTCTGTGATTTTAGGCCTTTCAGGAAGTGTGGCGGTCAGAGCTGGTGCCCACCTGAGGGCCTGGGAGACAAAAGGGAGGTGGGGCCTGTTTGAGGGGTCCCCAGTGGTCTCTGGTGACTCCCGGGGTCTCTATACCCAGCACAACCCCTAGGATGTGCATTTGCATGTGTGTGTTACACCAAACAAAAACACATCTCAGCAGTTACTAATTTATTAGTTAACTGCTGTGCTAATAGTTATTGTGTGGTGATTTTGGGCAAAGAGCCAATTATTCCCTTCCCCTCAGAGAGATAAAGATGGGATCACTGGTACAGTGGGGTGGTGCTGTTGGTAAATACAGTTCTGGTGTTGGTAAGCATTGCCAGTGCTCCATCTTGATAACCTCACTCAATAGGAGCATAAATTCTGCATATTCAGCAGCCCCTAAAAATTAGAGGGATCTCTGCCTGTCAGCGACATTTTAAAACGCGTATTTCACAAGAAAATCCCCTATTGTGCCTCTTTGCCCATTCTTCAAGAGCCTGGTTAGAGAGTGCTCCATTGCAGGAGACAGTGACAGATGCCATCCACAGATCAGAACTTCAGACAAAACCCAGCTCTGGGTGCTGCGGGCAGTGCACAGTCGCTGCTGCTGAGCCCTTGATGTGTGGGCAGGGAGGAGTCAGGCCCTGCCTATCGCAGGGACTCCAGGCGAGCTGGGCTGCAGGAATAGCACCTGTACTGGTGCTACTGCTGGCACAGCAGTTGTGTGGATGTCTGTGACTACCAACTGTGTTCTTAAAAATAGAGATGTCTCAAAGGAGAAAATCCTGACTGGTTTCAGTATTTATAGACATGGCTGAGAACATAAAAGTTCCCAGCTCCTGATAAAGATAGAAACATTTCTGCAAGAAATTAAAATGATTTCTCAAGCCTAATACTAGTCAGCTAAATACTCAGATATCTGCAGCCTGCTGCCACTCACATGGCTAATCTCTATGATCCCCAGTGTCCCATCCCACTGCCACCTGGGGCTGTCTCCAGGGAGGCTGCAGGGCTGAAAAGCCAATTCCTGTGCTTACTGAACAGGGAAGGCCTCTTAAGTCACAGCCTTCAAGCAAGCCCTTCCCTTCATGCAGACCAGCTGGAACTGAAGGAAACCCTGTTATGCTCTTGGCATCCTGAACACTTACAGCAGCTGGTCTACATTACACCAGCTCTCCAGCTCTGACCCTTCTGGGGACCCTGTTTGTCCTCAGTAATTCTAATCAGTGTTTGTATAAACCATCAAATCTTCACAAAGAACTCAACATGCATTTGATAAGCATAAACTTGAGTGATTACCACATCAGTGTGCTTCCCAGTGTGTTATTTCTCAGAAAAACTCAACCTGGTCATGAAAAAGGAAAATGTTTAAGTGCAATCAGTTTGGGATTTGATCTGATAAATACAATTATTTGATTATTTTCTGAAGTATTTTTCTAAAAAAGAGAATAAAACAATTCTACCACCACACATCTCACAATTTAATAATGGCACTAAAGTTTTTGAGTCATGCTAAAAGAGTTAAAGAAATGCCTTTCTCTTTTACCTTTATTCTGAGCGGAAACTTTAAAAATACTTAATGCTTTAGATAGTTTTACTTGATATCAGTCCATTACAAAATGTTTTTCCTAGCTATTCTTCTTTTTCAGGGTGTGTTAACAGCTGACAGGGCTCTGCTTACACTCCAGACATTTCAGATAAACTCCTTTAACGTAATTATACTTTGTTTTTTCTATGAATATGTATCCTCAATGAAAAATGCTTAACAAATGTACAGTTTAAGACAGTAGCCAAGAATATGAAAAGCCTGGATGCCTTTGCCTTCCTCCACAGTCTTCCTCTGACACCTTGGGTAAGGCACTTGACTGAGAAGCACTCACAGAAACCAAAAGGTGCAGATGTAACCACCCTCACTCAGCTAGTGCCTAATCATGAAGAGGTCTACATTCTCTAAAGCCACAAACCTAAGGACCTAAAACTCTGGACATAAAAAGAATTTATCCTGCTGTGCCATGACATTCATATCCCCCAGCAGTTTTGACAAACAGCGCTGTTGGATCTATCAGGGTAGCAAATAATTAACCTGTATTAATTAAAATGAAGGTATTCCTCCATGAAAATGAAAATGAAACAACTAGGTGTGGTAGACACTCTCAAACCATCTCCACAGAAAATGAAGGTCCCTGCAAAAGCCAACACTCTTTTAAAAAAAAGTGTGTGACATCCTTCACTCTCAGGATGGAGAAGCACCCAGATTTGATTCCTTTGCTCAAGATTTACAGGCATGACTTGCTTCGAGAGTCCCCAAAATCAACAGCCTACTTTGGCTGCCCTCTGCTGCAGCTGGGCTGTTCTGCAGGGAAGAAGTCCCTATCTTCGTCTCAGATCTTCTGCTTAATGGCCTTGCTGGCCATGCAGTCAGAGAAGCACAGAGATGTTTGGGTTGGAAGGGATTTAATGACCCTCTAGTCCAAACCCCAAGCCTAACTATCCCCGTCTAATCCCCAGTCTAGCTGTCATCCTACAGTTTAAGAGGGGCAGTCGTGGATGTGTGAACCTCTGAATTCTCTGAAACAACAGTTGCAGTTTCATGCATTTGCAGGAGCAGATCCCATCCTGAAGTTAACTTTCCCACATCACCACTGCATACCAAATCTAGGCACCCAATGCATTGGGTTCTGCATTCCATTTTGTCACGACACTTAAAACTAATTAATAAAATCAATGAGTCTGAAATGCTACAGTCACTAGACATGCTGCTAGATGCATTGCTGCAGGAATTTTTTTGTATTTCATGTTTTAGGCTGACAGTGACCATAATACATAGGAGAGTTTACTGCAGTAAAACTCTGTCCCAGGGAGCCAAGCCTCCCCCTTGGCTAATCTGTTCCCAGAGCCTCAGAGAAACAGGCTTAGGAGCTGCAGACTCTTTTCACAGCAGGACTTCCCCATTCATGCATCCTTTTGCCCCACCATTGCTTCACAAGCATAGCCTTTCCCTGCAGCCATTCATGTGCTAAGTCAGGGCTGATCTTCTGTTCTATTGCTTTTGACCACTAACGTGTTAATTAACTCAGTCTCTGCAGCTTCTCCTTGTACTGATACAGTGGTCTGAATTCCCTCAATCTTCACAGCCTGTCTCAACCCTCTCTTCTGATATGGAAGCATTTGACCTACATTATGCAGCTGCATCCGTTGTCTGGTTTTAATGTTTAAAAGGACATGTTTTAAGCTTTTTATGCCATATTTAGGAAGAACTCTTCTAAGTTACTTATCCTTAAAATTTCCCATTTAACACAATAATTGGTACAAAAAGACCTTCCCCTAATATTATTCCCATAAACCCATTTGGTTTTTTTACATAAAGTTTCACCAACTTGCATGAACTAGAACTTCTCTGTATCTTCAAAAATGAGAAGCTGTAGTGCAAAGGATAAACTAAAAGAAAGATATTGCAACAATACTTTGACTTATATAATTTCATGTCTTAGGTCCATTAACACCCTTCTGCCTCTTGCTGTATCAAATACTGATCCTCCCAATTGCCAAAGGTTCTTCTGACAGGGCTCTGAACCAGCAGCCTGAACGCCAAGTGGAGTTTGCTTAGGGTGACATTTGGACATCTACAGTCATCTCTGCTCTTTTGGTGTAATCACTAGGTTATAATTTTTTCTTCTATCTTAACTGCACCTGAAGCTCACCAGAATTTCCTGTTTTTGTACAGTGTCAAGGGGGACCAACCGCAAGCAACAAGGTGACTGGACACATCATTTAAATAAAAAAATGGAGCACAGCTGTATTAGCTCAGAGCTAGTTCAGACCTCTGTTCTGACTCATAATTATAGCATGAAGACATTCCCACTGGCCCCCATTTCCATGCAAACCTCCTCCTGTGCCAAATATGCCTTCCAAGCAGCAAGGCACAGCACAGTGAGTAAAGAATGCCAGACACAGACTGAGGAAGGGAAATTCCATCTTGCTTCCTGAGCATAATCAAAGTGGTTGAGTACTGTAATACTGAAAAGTAGGTTCCAATGTTATGCCCATATTACATAAATAATATCAGTGCATTCATACCTCTGCTTACCTTTAATTATATCTGCAGGTTTACAGACTTCTAAAGTACTTCTTTTGTTTCTGATGCATCCTACTTCCTAGGCAGTTAGTCAAACACAGAACAAAACAAGAAATTCATTGAGCTGAAACAATGCGTTTTTAAACATTGCAAAATTCAAGTTCCTTTTTTGTGAGTCAGCTCTCCCTCTCTTGCAGTAGAGGACCCTTGTCTTCAGCTAATCTGTTATCAGGGCCCAACAGCTGTTTGTGCATCCATACCCCCAGTGCTGGGGTGGGGACCCAAGGGTGAGCTGGCATCTGGAGCAGAAAATGGAAAAGGCAGGGCGAGAGGGAAGAGAATTGCTTTGTTTTCCTGTGGGAGCTGCTGGGGGAGGAACCCACTACCCAGGCAGCTATACCTTTTCTGTCTCTATGACACTGGGAGCAAAGAGCTGTGCAAGGGGGAAGCAGAGATTAGCTCTTCAAATGGGAATAATCAATTTCCATTTCCCTGGCACAGGAAAGGTAGGCACAAGACCACACCCTGCAGTCTGTGGCTTGCTTTGCCTACTGGCTTGAGCTAGCTCCAGATGGAAATCCAGTTTGGCTGGAAAACTTCCCTCGTAATACATCCTGTTAGTGGATTGCAAATCAGGAAGTTTATATGTGTAAATAAGAGTGCATTTACACTCATTTTGGCTAAGGACTAAGAATTAGAGGACATCAACTGTAGATGCATCCAATTTTCATTCAAGAGAACAATACTACTTAAGAGCGATTCCTGTATATCTGTGTTACATAATGCTGACTGTGTCACTGACAAGGGTGATTAAGGAGCTATGATCTCTAGACCAGGAAAAGTCCTCCAAACCTTTTATAAAGCACAGTTCTTTTCTTCATGCAATCTCAAGGGAAAATTTACCAAATTGAATTAAAACCCGGTTCCCATCTCCCACATATACTTCCCCTGGAAGGCCAAGAAAAGATGCTTAATAGATTTCATCGTTCCTTTTATTTATACCTATTTTCAGCTTTAACCAAAACATTCAGATGGGAGGAATTAGTCTCAACACATCACCATCTTCCCAAGATCATTGGTTTTTCTGTTGGTAAAAATGCACAAGATGAAGCATTAGCTGGAAAATACATGTCTGTTGCAACTTCATAAAGCACCAGAGATGTTAAAGACTGTCATAACTTACATGACTTTTCCAGGCAAACACTGTTTTTTCCTTTATGTTTGACAGAGTCTACGGGCTGTTACAGTTACACAGCATTAAACTTACCCTCTTGTCCTAGCTCTTTGGGAAGCTAGGCAGTATCTGGTATGGAGACTGACTGAGCCCCCCTGACTCTGGCTAAGCTTAACGCAGGAGATCAACTTCACAGGGCTGGAAGCATGGATCGCCCAGAGCCCATTGTACAGCTTATAGCCACTTCACAAAGAAAATGCTTTGGACGTGTAGGGACAAACCCTGCCCTCGTGCTGGCCCTGACTGCGAGCTGAAACACATCCCATCCCTGCGTGGGGGCAGAGCAGTGCAGGGGTGATCTGCCTCACACGTGTTGACAGCAGCAGTGCCAGGCAGGGATAAGGGACCCAGCCCCACCCTGCGCTCCCGACTGTGGCCCAGGGAAAGCAAACAGGCGGAGGCAGCTCACAAAACTTTCACCAGCTGCTGCAAGCGACGTTGCCCTATTTTCCTTCCTGGCTGTTCTCCACTTGCTTTTCCTAGTCCCCGAGTAGTAGGGCAGGTCCTCTGGTGTGCCACACTACTACCAAGGCTGGTGCTTCCCTCACTTTTGTGATTAAGAAGAAAAGAGGGAGGTGGGCAAAGAGCCCTTCAGTCCTCGGGGTTATTGGGAAGACATTGTGGCAGCAGTGAGGCAGGCTGGGGAAGGGAGCTGCCTTCTGTGGGCCCTAAGTGTCTCTTCTGGTCCAGAGTTTCCTTCTAAAATAGGGATCAGTTATCATGAAGTTTTAAAGGAATTCAGTTTTGTACCTGCAGTTACTATGTCACCTTTTCACCCAAGGAAAACTGGAATTACTTGTCTCAATGTTATTATGGTATTTCTGACAACAATTGTACAGAGGAAACTATTTTATTATAGAATTCACCTAGCAGAGTGAATATAGATTTACAGGTTAAACTCTAAGCATGTGTTGTAAAAGTTTATTTTAAAAATAATAAAACTGTCTTATGTTAGTGAAGGTATTATTGTGTATTTACTCAAAAGCATAGGAATGCACTTCAGTGATTAAATAGAATTTTGGCATGTTTAAATTCTATTTTTAATCTTGTTTGATAGAAAATTTTCATGAAAATGTTTATTTATGAAAATAAATTACAATGACATAACTGACATTACAAATGTCAGTAATGACAGCACTCAAATGGTAATGATTCTGCAAAACAGACTGTGTGTAAAACAAGATAATCTAATCTTGAATTAAACTTAATAAATAAATAAAAACTTAATTCCAACGTTAAAAAGGAGTTCTTAAGAGTACAAACAAATGCAAATAAATTATAAAGGCCATTTCAAGTTACTGCTAGGAAAAGAAAACAGGACAGATTGTATGTAAATATATATATATGTATATACACGCTGTATACATATATAGCTATAAACCCAGGAAATATAGAATGAAGGAAGAAATTTGTATCATTTCCCTCAGTTGCTGAAAGCAAAAGTACCAATAGCACTTGATTGAATAGCTCAACCTGTGCAAGCAATGTTGGGATCAGTACTTTTCCCAAGTTGTAATTATTTCTTACCAGCTGTGGTTCTCATTTCATCAGTGTTTCATCTTACTCCATCAGTATCTTCTAGAGCAGCTAGTATCATAGAATCATTAAGGTTGGACCTCCAAGACCATTAAGTCCAACCTTTGACCAAATACCACCATGCCAACTAAACCCTAGCACTAAATGCCACAAACAGTTGTTTCTTAAACAGCACCAGGGATGGTGACTCCACCACTTCCTTCTGCATCCCATTCTAATGCTTAACCACCTTTTCAAGTAAAGGGTGAAAAAATTCTTCCTGATATCCAACATGAACCTTCCCTGGTGAAGCTTGAGACCATTTCCTCTCATTCTCAACACTCTTTATTATCTTTCACAGTGGTGGCTAGATTGAGTTCTAGCTGAGCTTTCACCTTTCTCATTTTCTTTCTCTCTACATGACCCAATGACATCCTCGTATTCTTCCTGAGTTGCCTGCCCCTTCTTCCAAAGGTCATAAACTCACTCTTTTTTTTTTTTTTTTTTTTTTTTTTTTTTTTTTTTTTTTCCTGAGTTTCAACCAAACCTCCCTATTCAGTCAGGCTGGTTTTCTTTCCCACTGTCTAACCTTTAGGGTGAGTCACATAGGGACAACCTGCTCCTGAGCCTTTGAGATTTTCTTCTACCTGAATCCCATTGTTTTTAAGGTGTGCAGTATGGCACTAGCAGCTTATTCTTGAACACAGTAAGATAACTAAATAAAATATTCAGTGTGTAATTGGAAACACGGGATACCAAATACATTTTAATAAAGACCATCTATAAAACAAAAGCAAGTCTTTCAAAGTTTAATAGTTGCAAAACCAGGATATGCTGAGCTCTTGCTGAGCAGGAACAGGGAGGCTCAACCTCAGCTGCAGGCTGTCTGCAGACCAGACAGGGAGCACTAACTCAGCTCATGGTAAATTATTGGGTTTAAGATTCACTCTTAACCCTCCAACTTCAGCTCCTCTATTGTAACATGGCAGGGAAAGGCAGTTTCTCTAAACATAAACAAGCTCAGTATTAGTGATGATTCTTATTGTGAAGCCCAGGGCTGTCCTGCATCCTCAGAAATGTCATTTCCACCCCACCATCCTACTCCCAGTAGCCCAAGCTGTGCTTTTGTTTTTCTAGCTGCAGCTCACATTGGCATTTTTAAAATCCCAGCCAGAGCTCTGCTGCACAAGGAGCTCTGTTTTTCATGCCAGGGGCACTGTTGCCTTGGGGGCAGCCACACACTGTTGGCCACATGGCACATGATGAAAGAAGCTGGTGGGTCCAGGCCACCCCAGTGGGGTGGAGACCTAAAGCTCCACTCTTTCAAGCTCAGATGTGAGAAGAGCCAGGATGCACAGGGGGATGTAGAGTCCTAGAGTCAAACACATGGGGCACCTGTTCCCCAGGCAGATACCTCTCAATGAGTCCTCTGTCTGTTTTCACACAGGACATCTGGGGTGTGTTTTCTTTCTGTCCCAGTTTTTCTTCTGGGCTCAAGATGCATTTCAGAGCTCCACTTTCCTGGTCTTTATTTCCTTTCTGTTTTCAGTCAGGCACCTCTACTTATATGGCAAGCACAGTCACCAAAATCTGCCTGCAACTGCAGTTCAAATCTTGCATTTTGGAGGTGAGAGAATTCAAGCTGCATTTGTGGGTTTCCATGTTCTTAAGTAGAGAATGCCATCAAACCCATATTTTATATCCTGTATGAATTATCTAACCTTTAGTACCTCTCATCCAACTTGATGCTTGTTGTTTGATTTTATTTTTTTAATTAAATATATATATATATATATATATATATATATATATATATATATAAATCTTGATCCCTGCACAAATTTATAAGTATAGTGTTGGTATCTACCTCCAAAGAAAGTTATGGGCAATGATTTTGGCAACTCCACCCTCAGATTACAGATTATTTTTAATCCCATCCAGAGATTTGTAAGTCTTTCCCAAGTGCGGGACAGGGAATCCAAGACCATAACTGTGTTTCAAATATCACTCCTGGGACCTAAAATTAAATATTGCAAAATATTTGGCCACATGTTTTGCCTAGTTTTTACCACTGACATTGACCTTTACTTTAAATTACTTTTCTCTAGTCCTCCTAGTTACTCCTGAAATAAAAACAGCCATAGGTACATTAATGAGAGTTTTCATTCACAACTCGAATATAGTCTGTGCTATCTTAATATTGAAGAAGTAATACTTGGAGTGGGCTTTCTTTTTAGCCAGGAATGCAAAATAGCAAACCCAAATGCGGACTGAGCCATGTCGCATTATTGCTCGGGACCAGTAGATGGCAATCACCCATTGCAGTGTCACAGGTAAGTGAGAATTGTTCAGGTAGGGGATTTATTAGGTGACAGCTTAAGCAGCAAAGCTCTGCTACTCCACGGGAGGAGAAAGCAGAACTTGTATTTTTTACTCCTTCTTATACCTCTCCCTTTTAGAAGGGAGCAGTGGGTTGCCCTTTTACATATTCAGTTTTAAAAAATTATAATTGTGACAATTCATTTGACTAAATATCTTATGGCTGCTCCTGACTGCTAATATCAGTCAAAAAAAGGACAAGACAATGGGGAAAAAAAATCCAAAGCAATCAGACCGCCTTAGCTTCCACAGGAAGAGCCTCAAGTTCTTGTTCTTATTAATTAGATTCCTTATTACTTTAGGTGGAAGCAGTTAGAACTAAGTAACAATGAATCTGGGATTGGAAACAGACTTCCCTCTAGGAATTGACTGAGGCTATTGACATACCAGGTAATTAATTCTGGTCATGAGGGGCCTTACAAAAAATTTTTTGACATGATCAAGTTTGAAGAAATTCTAATTTTTTTTCCCTACAACATTGGATTAAAACTTATTCATTTCTAGGAGCAAGAACTGTAAAGGTTTGAAAAAATCTGCTCCAAGAACTTTGCATTAACACTTCAGAACAGAAGTTCCTTCATTAAAACAGGAGAAGAGTTAGAGAAATATATCTATAGCCTTACTAGAAGGATACTTAACTACTTACATGAAATTTTCCTTTAGCGTTGATTTAACCATATTTAGTACCTTTGTTTTTGATATACATAATACATGCATTGATGCACATAGGAGTGTCAGTAGTGCAGGAAAAAAACCAGACCTTTGGACCACTGAAGGATTCCAGCATCGCCTTTCAGTGTCATTTGCAATTTAAAGACAGTACACTACAAATAGCTAAACCAGACAAGAAGAGCACTGTCACTCAGTAAAAGCAAACCAAAATACATTACTGAGATGCCTCCCTCCAAGTTCTCAAGCACTTTGCAAACCATTAACTTGAAATGTGTTAATTTGCACCCTTGCAGTACAAGGTGTATGTTTATTGTCAGAACTCACACGTTTGCTGGTAAAGTTTAGAAATCCTACTCGACAGATAAAGTATAAGCTTTTGCTTTTGTTACAGCTACCCCTTGATCAGCTGTGAACTTCTGTAAGAGACTTTGAAATTAGGAGTAAACCAGCTGGCATCCATTTCCTAGTGAATACTAGAGAGGTGATATTAGGAATAGATTCTGAAATCTGTTATAAAACCCATCAAACTTTTCTCATTATTTCCTTAATCTAATAATAACATTTATACTCTAACCTCCCCTAATTTTTAATAATATTTGAGAGCTTTTTTCTTCTTTAGAGAACCTCAAGTCCTTTAACCTGATTATAAAATTTAAGCAACTTTATTTACCTTAGCATGATAAATTATGTGACTTGTATATGTTGTATTTCTTGTTGACTCATGAATTTTGCTAAGGATCCAAGAGTTACCTTGGACTCTTCTTTCAGTCCAAAGCTAGTTAGATTTCTTTTAGATTTTGTTTAATTTTTTTTTATTTTTTATTTTTTTAGAAAAGGTAAAGAAATAGAAGTCTAAATGATTTAGAAGGAATTTTTAGAAAAACAATAGAATTACTGCTCTGTTTATAGTTTACTGCTCTGTTTATAGTAACACTTTTTTTAGCTCAAATGTTTGAGAAGGACAGATAGTTTTAAAGATTCAAGCTTTGTGGTTTCCATGAAGGGCAGAGAAGGTCTCACTTCTGGTACTTACCACAACAGAAACTTGCAAGAGACCTCCAAGGACAGTAACTCTCCAGTAAAGTTTAGTTTATGTTCAAAGGAATCCATGTGGAAGTTCCCTTCTGCTCAATACTTCATATACATAACAGATCACAAAATATACCCTCATGCACTGTAACAGTCATATTTGTAGCAGAACCTGCCTCAAGGTCTGGAATTTTATGGGTTAGATATCTAAGTAAGGATGAGGGGTCTTCAAAAGCTTTTGCCATCTGTCACATGTGCATTGAAATGTGTGTATGATGAGCTGTGACAAAGTGCTCTGAAGATTGTGGCTGGTAGGAGTGTGCACACCTTATGTACAATGGAAAAAATGCCCTGGAAAAATGTAATTGTAGCCTTTTCATGCTTCTCCTCGTGCAATTTCTAAAAATGGAAAAAATCCATATTACCCTCTACTACTGTGCAGAAAAAGTCTCTGGACTGTGCTTGGCAGAAGATTTCTATTTCTTTGATTAAGACACTGGAAATGTTCCTTGTTGAGCAAAGTCTTAGCATGTTGGCCAACAGACTTGTTTGATCATACTACAGTGAAGAATGAAGATATGCTTGAACACTGAATTGAGTGCTTGAACATTGACTTTTAAGCAAATAATAAAGTACAGATTTGCATGGGGACTTTGCTTACCTGATCCTTATTTCAGAGGCTGTTTGAAGCATGATGTAAAGGAGAGATTACCAGGATCACAGTCCAGTAATTTGCTGAGTGATTTTGAGGTGCTGCTGAATACTATCCATTATCATTACTTGCAGTGAGATTCAGGGATAATCAGACTCAGTGTAATAAATTACCAAGATAAGATGGGTAATGAAAGAATGTGAAATGCAGAAGATAAGTTGGTGTTTCTCAACAGCCTTCAGCATGACTTTTGTAATTATTAACTAAACCTTAAAGCCTGAGGTAGTCCTTATTCAAATGCCTTAATCCTTCTTCAGATTCTCTTCTTACAACAACATCTGCTCACATTTCCACAATGAGGGAAAGGAAGACAACAGATCCACTTCATTCGTCCACAGATCTGAGTGAAGGGAAGGAGAAGTTAAGACTGAGACAAGAAGTTGGCCTGATTAGCAGTGTGTCATTAATTGCAGGCACCATGATAGGCTCAGGGATCTTTATGTCCCCTGAGTGGGTACTACATCACATGGGGAACCCTGCCAGCAGCCTGCTGATCTGGGCAGCATGTGGTCTCCTGGCCATGTTTGGAGCCTTGTCGTACGCTGAGCTTGGAACAATAATTAAAGAGTCTGGAGGAGAATATATTTACATTTTGAGGATTTTTGGTTCCTTTCCTGCTTTCCTTTTCGCCTACACTTCTGTCATCCTGGTGAGACCAGCTGGTTTGGCAGCTGTCTGTCTGAGCTTTGCTGAGTACGCCATTGCGCCGTTCTACCCAGGATGCTCATCTCCGCAGGTTGCCGTCAAATGTACAGCTGCTGCCTGCATCCTGATCTTAACTATCATCAACTGTCTCAACGTGAGGCTGGCAACATCTGTTATGAACATTTTTACAGCTGCCAAACTCTTGGCTTTGTTGGTGATCGTGGTGGGTGGATTGGTGCTGCTTGCCAAGGGACAAACTCAGAGTTTTCAGAATGGTTTTCAAGGCACGACTTCAGGTATTGGGGCAGTTGGAGTGGCTTTTTACCAGGGACTCTGGTCCTATGATGGATGGAACAACCTAAATTATGTGACTGAGGAACTGAAGAAGCCTGAGGTGAGTGAGTGAGTGAGTGAGTGAGTGAGTGAGTGAGTGAGTGAGTGAGTGAGTGAGTGAATGAGTGAGTGAGTAAGTGAGTGAGTTGGGTTTTACTTAATCCTGCTGCTAATATGTTTGATTCTATCTGTGACTGTGTTAAGAGTGGTAATCAAGGGATTTATAGTGAGGGTGGTGAGACACACTCACAAGAGACATTGTGGAAGCCCCATCCCCAGAAGTGTTCAAAAGAGGCTTGTGTGGGGCTTTGAGCAACCTGGTGTAGTGGAAGGAACCCTGGCTCATTGCATGGGGTTTAGAACTAGATAATCTTCAAGATCCCTTCCAATCCAAACCAAACCATCTTGTGGTCCTATGAAAGTCCTAAAATAACCCATTGACTGGAAAGAAATTATTAGGCAGCACTTGGATGCTTTGGGGATGAAGTTTTGTCTTAGTGTTTAGAGGATCTCACTGTAGACACCTAGATTTATTCAGAAAAACACTCACTACTGTAATCCATAAAGTATTCTTAACACCATGTATTTCCTTAAATACTTGATCTATAATCTGTGCTTTAGAGAACTACTTTATCTGTCCCTGTTGCGTCAAGGGACAACTTCAGAGCAAGCCAAACCTCATTGGAAAGGGAATCTAACTTTGTGAATGATCCCTATCTTTAAATATTTATATTTTAGCACTGTGCAGTCTGTGCTATAGGAACTGAAGTAGCTCACCTGCATCTCACATCAGCCTTCACTGCACCATATTACCCATTTTCACAGATCAAACACTGCAGCAGTGAACAACTCTTACTTTGTAAGAGTTATATGAATGCAGAGTTTATAGAAAGTGCTTTCTACCAGCACAGCACACTAGATCCTACAGATTAAATGAAAATACACAGTTAAACATTAACCTAAATGGCAGCAAAGACCCCAGGATCACTCTCTCCCACAGGATCATGAGCACTGATATTCAGGCCCTTCCAGAGTGGAGACACCACTATTAGGAATTGCTGTATCTTGTTCTGTGTTGAGAATGGGGAATGCAAAAATTTATATTTCAGGTTCTTAGATGCATACAGTTGCCTTTTCCTGGTATTTTCAGTTGTGCAAGACATTGTTGATTTTATTGAGTCTTAAAATGATCCTGTGGTGTTCTAAGACACAATCCTGCCACTAATAAAAAATAAATATTTCCTTTCTAGAGGAAATCTCCTTTGAGATCAACCCCATTTTGATTTAAACTGTGGAGTAGTTAAATGTGATGCAACACATACTGGAACTTTGTCCATGGCAGTGAGGTGTTTATGGGAAGATGCAGCACACCAGGAGACATAACACACTAATAGCAAATAAATCAATAATAAAATAATCACGAACTATGCAAAAGGCATATTGGGCAGCTACAAATCAAAACATTTTTATTAAGAATTGGTGGGGTTTTTTGTTTATTTTGTTTGGTTGTGGGGTTTTTTAGACTAACTTCAGAACTGTACAAGACTGATGTGAAAACTGGCATGTGAATCTGGATTTATGTCTTGTTCTGGGTTCTTAGGGAGAGGAGGAATTTGAAAAAGAGATGTGGGTGGTGGCAAAAACAAAACAAAAAAAGCACAGTGCAGGCATAAATGTGCTTCACCTAACACTGCTGTCACCTTTTCCAGGTGACCCTCCCCAGAGCTCTGATGATCGCCATTCCTTTGGTTACGTGCCTGTATTTGCTGGTAAACGTGAGCTACCTGGCAGCCATGACTCCCTCTGAGCTGCTGTCTTCAGGAGCTGTGGCTGTCACCTGGGGGTGAGCTCTGCGTGGGGCAACACGGGCAGTGCAGCCCTGAGAAACACTGGTTCTCTCCTGAGTTTCAGGAGATTTGAATGTTGTTCCCAGAGGGGATGGCAGCACTGTGTTAGTCAGACCAGGAGGAGCTGTCAGGCCATGTTACAGAGAAGAAGAAGGTGACAAAGATGCTCAGAGGGCTGAAGCACACTGTCTGAGAGAGCTGGGACTGTTCAGCCTAGAGGAGAGAAAGTTCCAGGGAGACCTTATAGCATGTTCCAGTGCTTAAAGGGGCTACAAGAGATCTGGAAAGGAAATTTCTACAAGGACATTAGAAGTAGGACAAGCAGGAATGGCTTCAAATTGAAAGAGAGTAGTTTTAGCTTAGACATAAGAAAGAAATGCTTTACTGTGAGGGTGGTGAGGCACTGTCACAGGTTTCCCAGAGAAGCTCTGAATGCCCCATCCTTGGAAACCTTCAAGGTCAGGTTGGAGGGGGTTTTGAGCAACCTGGTCTAGTGGAAGGCGTCCCTGCCCATGGCAGGAGCTTGGAAGAGGGTGATTTTCAAGGTTCCAAACTGTTCTATGATTCTATAATTCTATGGTTCTGTGAGGCCAAGGCTGACCAGCTCCATCTGGCCATGGTCTCCAAGGTGCCTCTAGGCTGCCAAGATGGCACATTCCTTACTCCCCAATTCCCTTTGTTTACACTGGGAACCTGTAGCTCCTCCCAACTCATGTTTTACCTCAGGGAAAGTGTCCATAAAGGAGGGGTGAAGGTCACAACAGGAGCTGGGAATTCCCTCCCCACAGGCACTGGGAATGCAGCCAGGGTACATATCCAGACTTGGGGACTGAGAAATGACCCACATTTTAGATATCTCCAGGGATATGGAGACAGCAGTGTGCTGCCCTGCTAATGCAGAAGCAGTGGATTGAGACTGGAGTTAACTGGGTGAATACTGTCCACTTGGCACCTGGAATTTAGAGCAGACCCGAGTCTTTTGTCTCAGTTTCTCTCTCTGTGGGGAAATTGGAAAACGGCATTGATCTCAACAACACCTTTGAGAGGTGTTATACACAGGTTGGGTACCCTTTGGTAACTGTAACTTCAATTGGCTTGTGTTTTTCCAGAGCTGTACAGAAACAATTTCTACCTTTCATCAACCTGAAGTATTTGGTGACATTAAACAGTTTCTGTACAAGACAAGGAATTTAGGAAGAGAAGGAAGGGACCATCATGAGAGGTATAGACACCATCAATGATCTTCCAGTGGAACATCCAGCCTTAGTCTAAATACTTCCAAAGACACAGAATCCCTGATTGCCCTAAATCATGCCCTAAAAATGTCTGGCAGAAATGATGACACAGGTTATGTACTGCTCATCCTCTTCTGGAAAAGTCAGCAGCAGCTTTGCTTCTGTGTGCATTCCACAAAATCTCCCACTTGAAGATCTGACTGAGCTCTTGCTGGATGTGTTGTCTAATAGCCTTTCATATCATTATGAGTAAGAGATTTTAAAGGTCTAGTGCTTTGTTTGAGCATGCCTTACTAAGCTGCAGTGTCATGAACTTTCCCTGCACTTCCTTTCCCATCATTCCTAATTAAGTTATTTGTGAGCTTCCTCCTTTGTAACACATCTCCTTTTCTTGCCTGATTAACCTTTTCACCCAAGAGAGCAATTCAGGAAGAAATACTGAACTAGTCACAAGAAAGCTGGGCACTCAAAGGCTGGGGAACAGGTAGGGAGCCAGTCTGAGGAGGGGGTGAAGGTTGTGGCTCACAAGCAAGAGATGCAGCTATTCAGGCCATTAAGAAAGAATAGGAGGAGTATAAAGAAGCCAGAGGAGGACTTGTCACATTTAAATGCATTTATTCCCTATACAAGAGGAAACCTGCCAGAAAGAAACATTGTTCAGTGGTGAGAGGTACAGCCACAAAAGGAGCTCAGGAAACTCTTCCCAGCGTTTCTTTGATGACAATGATTTAACAGCAACCACAGGTTTCAGTTTGCTTGTAAATAAAGTGGTCTAAAAAACATTAGAGTTTTGGATTTTTACCAATTAGATAAACAGAGTGTTTGTGTATGTGATAATTACCTCAAACACCAGTATTTATACTCTATTAGTACTCTTAATGTTGCTTCATTCCAAAAGACTGTCTTCACTTTTAGGTGAGAAAATTATCATTCCTTCAAATGTTTGTCTTGAACTCTGTAACTCTGCTAATTCTTCTGATAGGGAGAAAGGAAACCAGAAGTGTCTGAATGTGTTGTAGAACCAAACATCTGGAATTCAAACCATTGCTTTGGCTTAAATCTGATTGACAGAAGAGCAGAAATAGGTGCATGTGGGATTAAAGGGTTAAAATCCTATGCATATTCAGGAAGAGGTTGTAATGCAGAATATTTCTTCTAGTGTGATGGGAATAGTTTTTCTGTGATTTCCAAGCTAATATTATTGGTTGTGATAGCAGTATCTTTAGACATTTTGCCACAGCATCAGTACATAAAAAAGGTGTTTTTGCCTGTTGTGACCGCTTTGTTGTTCACCATTGCAGTGTGGACAGAATATATATAGCAGAAAGAAAAGCTGTCAGACAAGACAAACTTACTAGTCACTAAATATTATGGGAATTGCAAGAAGACTTTAAATCATTAGAAAGACTTCAGAAAAAAAAATCAGTATAATACAGAAATAATGGAGGGATGAAACCTGTCTGGTTCTACAGTGAATATTCAATACATCTACGAACTGCTCTTATGCTATGAACTCTTTCTCACCTCAGGGACAAAGTCCTGGGCAGCTGGGCATGGCTCATCTCCCTGTCGGTGGCCCTGTCTACGTTTGGTTCATCGAATGGCACGTTCTTCAGTGGAGGCCGTGTGTGCTACATTGCTGCCAGGGAGGGACATATGGTAAGCACAGAGAAAGGGGTCTGGCTTTTTCCTCCCAAATTTGCCCTAAACTAGGATGCTTACTTTGAGCAACTTCACCTTCTTGTGACACTAAAGCAGTCAGGAAAACACTGTGTATGTTCAACTGGCAGAATGATAGCTCTTCAGGCGGTTTGTTCCTTGCTCAAAGACTTCAGTCCCAATCTCTTTCAAATGTAAGGTATATGTTGTCTCTGGGCTTTCTTCTTCTGTCAGGTGATTTCAGAAAAATACATATTCACATCTAGCCTGAATTTTAAGAACAGCTTTGAAATGAACCAGTCAAATATTGCTGCATTGGAACACCAGGCACAGGCAGTGGGGTGACAGTACACCTGCCACGGAAGGGGAACCTGGCCACACTTATGTGTTGTAGGCACCTTTGCTCGCTCTGGGAAGGTAGCCCAGCACCTGCCAGCTGCCTTTGCACACTGTACTGACTACACAGGTTGGTCTCAGGGGTGATCCCAGCCTTCTCATGCGTGGAACAGCTTAGATGTAGCATAGGATATCTCTGCTCTTGAAGTTTCATAGCAATTACAAGGTGACACCAAGCCTTACATCTCTCCTAGCTTGGGTTTATCATTGGTTAGGTAGGCCAGATCTAACCCAGTGGAGGTCAGGCTGCTGCAGATCCCTTCTCCCTGGTCCAACCAGTAAGTCCAGCATGTATTCCCAGTAGCCACACACACACACAAACACAGGTATGAAACATATTTATGTACACACATACATACATGTATAGCTGCATGTATACATACAGAGACAGCAGGGAACTGCAGAGCTGCACATACAGACTTACCTGGGGGTC
This sequence comes from Parus major, assembly GCF_001522545.3. Lineage (NCBI taxonomy): Eukaryota > Metazoa > Chordata > Aves > Passeriformes > Paridae > Parus > Parus major. The sequence goes on from NC_031770.1 coordinate 103,640,470, forward strand.
ACACAAACACCAGCACTAACAACACCAAGGGCCTTTGATTTCCTCTCTGGCTGATTAGGGGTCTATTAGTGAGAAATACATATAGAAACATGTACAGTGTGGGTTCCTCCAGTAGCTGGGCTCAGATACTCAGCCCCTGGATCCCAGTCCCCCCAGTTGCTGCTACCTGGGCATACAAGCCCCTGAGGTTGCTGCCACATCCCAGCTGCTGATACAGACCTTCTCATTCACAGGTACGCCTCCATACACACTTAACCACACTGCTCCACAAAGGAGAAAAAAGGCTTGGCTGCATTTATCCTCTCTTTTGAGCAGGCCTCTTGTATTCCTCCTGAATCGCTCTGCTTTTTTTGCTCCTTCCTACCCACAGCATCTGAAATTCCTGTCCTCAGATGTGAAGGCACTGAAATAGGTTGCACAGAGAGGTTGTGGATGCCCAATCCCTGGAAGTTTGAGGCCAGGCTTGATGGGGCTCTGAGCAGCCTGGTCTGGTGAAAGGTGTCCCTGCCTGCAGCAGGGTTGTTATAACTAGATGATCTTTAAGGTCCCTTCCAACTCAAATCTTTCCATGAATCTATGATTCCACACTTGCTCCGCTCCTGGTTCATAGCAGGGAATCTTTTATGCATATGAATGACCAGATTGGTGGAGATGACTGAACTGGTGGTGGCTGGTTTTGGTGGTTCCTGGTTTCGGTGGTTACTGGTTCCTCAACTTGTCTCTCTAAGGACAGTGTCTGCTCTATCCTGGCAAGCTCTGTGCTGAGAAGTGCACAGATGGTCCGAATCTGACCATTGTAGTCTATGTGCTGAATGCTTATGCCATTTCTCAGACACTCATCTCTAGCAAAAGTCCTTGCATGATATTTTTGTTGGGAATTAAAAATTCAAACTGAGCATATTTGATATGAAACCAGTGAGACACAATAAAAATACCCTTGAAGGAGTTTTCTGTATTTACACTCCTTGGAAGTTGGTCTGGTTTTATATGACACTTATTTGTTGATTATGAGTGGCTGTGGCTGCAGACAGAGCTCCCACCCACAGCTGTGGGGGGTGAGTAAGGACCTCTGAGTCCATCATACCATGACACAGAGTTTTGCTTTGTTTTTCAGCCAGACATTCTGTCCATGGCTCACGTGAGATGCCTCACGCCCTCCCCTGCTCTACTGTTTACATCTGCCATGTCTTTAATAATGATAATATCAGGAAGCTTTACCAGTATCGTGAACTTTTTCAGGTATGTGTGTGTAGGGTTTCTGTTTGCATCCCCTGTGCTCCTGGGTTTTACATTGTTTATAAGTATTTTCTTGCATTATCTTTTTGAGCCTGGGCTATTGCTTTCTAGCCAATACTGGGGAGACTAGGAGGGAAGAAAGAAGAGACTGGGAACCAGCACCTTTGCAATGTGTGAATGCTCCTGTTGCTAGAGACTTAACTGAATGTGATTCATCCCCATTGAATCAGCAAGGTTCAGATAATTCTAAAGTTCTCATTGTTTCATCTAGAAAGGAAATTAATGGAAGAACTGCTAAATTATTATCAATATTCACCTTTTTAATTGGAGATGCAAACATCTGGGATTTGCAAGGCAGGACTGACATTCCTGGATTATCTTACCCCAAGTTTAATGCTGTCTATTTTCTTTCTCTTTTCTTGGAGTTTTGTGGCATGGCTTTTCTATGGAATGACTATTTCTGGGCTCCTGTATTTAAAAATCAAGAAACCAGAACTGCCAAGATCTTACAAGGTAAAGTAATAACATAAAACCCTCAAATATTTTCCAATATTGTTCAAATGACTAAGAGAACATTTAGAGAAAAGAGTGAGCACTGGTGGCTTACAGATTTAATGTGGTTGTCCTTCCTTTTCTCATTTCAAGTTTTGTATCAGCAAAGCCAACAAGGGGTGAGATAGTGTGAACATACAGGCATAAGTCAAGGTTGAATTCTCTGTCTTGATAAGCTAATAATGCCCTGCCTCCTCACTATGAAAATATATCTACCATATCCTCTTTTTCCCTAAAAGATTTAAGTGGTAAATGAAGGATGATTCTGATCAACATTGTAATCACCTGTTTATGGTCACAGACTCTGGGCAAACTCCTTGGAGGAGAGCTCAGGTGTAAGAACTTGGCAGAGATAAAAATAACTTAGGTGGAGTGCCCCAAATTCTTGGAGATGACATGGAAACAGGTTTGTTCCCCAAAAAACAGATAAAAGGAAGGAAATCAGCAGTCAAGTGTTCTTACCCTCCTTTGAGGAAGGGTGGCTTCAAATTGAAGTTTAAATGCTTTCTGATCAGGCTTACAGAAATTGCCTCTGAGATTGCCTGTCCACCTGTCTATTAACACATGGTTAAAACTTTTTGTGCAAGGGTACCAAGGTACAGTTGATTTGAATACAGTTGCTGTGTGTTTTGTCCACAGCTTGGCTTTTAGATGCAAGGTAGTAGGGAGAGCAAGAACAGACCTGGCATTAAACCCAGTAGTTTGCACCTACAGGTCTAGGAGGGCAAGAAAGACCAGGGGCTAAGCTGTGATATGGTTTTGTAGCTCTTGCAGGGATGTTCAGCCTTGGAGTGGGGGTATGCTGGGAAGCAGGATGTTGCCATTAATTCGTATTTCTAGGTAATACCTCAGGTTGCAGAAAGGTTTCATCTAAAAAGCCTTCTGCAGAAGTTCTAGAGTTGTCCAGACACAGAGGCCCAGAATTACATGACTTCTTATGCTGATGTTTTGGTTTCACAGGTTCCAATTATCATCCCCATAATTGTGCTGGTGGCAGCTGTGTACCTGGTGTTAGCTCCCATCATTGACCAACCCCAAATAGAGATCCTCTACATCGTCCTGTTCATCTTCAGTGGCATCATTTTTTATTTCCCACTGGTTCACTTTAAGTACCATCCTCGCTTCTTACAGAGAGCCACTTTACACCTCCAGTTGTTGCTGGAAGTTGCTCCAACTACCAGGGATGCAAATTGAGATAACATCCTCCCTTCACATGGCTGGCTACACTTCATGGTTTGTCCCAGTGCCTTGGTTTTCAAGGCTCAGAAAATATTCTTCTGTAAAGAGCAATGAGTAGAATGTGAGTGACATGTGTCCACGTGAGATAGACTACAGCTGTGACTCCTCATGTTTCCCTAAAATTCTGGAGACATGTTTTTCTCCTTTTCAGCTCTGCCTTGGCATTACATACAGATTCCAAAGGAATATGTGCTTTTGTATTTTTCATCCCAAAAAGGGCTGTTTCTCAGGATCTTATCTCATATTTCAAGATAAAAAGCATCAAAAGATAGACAATGAAATATTTTTCCTATAGCAGGCTGGATGCCAAAGCCATTCCTGGCAATGCCTTTAATTATTTACACCTAGTTCTGCTCACTGTGACTGCAGAGCTTCTCAAATCAATAAAGGAAGGGTTCTCCACAGCCACAAGAAATAAACTCTTTTTCACTCACATATTCACTCTGGGAAGATTATGCTTCTTCCAGCTCCAAGTGTACAGTCACAACAGTCCTTTCTCTGTCTCAGAAATCGACCCACATCTCCCACAGCAAGCCCTCTGACATGAGATAAAGAAGTGCTTTAAAGCTCTGTCAGTTTCCTTAGATGAGAATGTGCCTGTTATCTGGGATCCATCCATTCATGATGTGGACACAAGCAGCATCACTCGAGTACCAACATTCACCCATGTGCTTCCTGTGATCCCCCCGAAGACAAAAAACTTCTTTTGTGACAAAATGAGGAAAAAACAAAACAACTAAAACTCTAGAGCGTATGTGCCAGCAAGATACTCTGACTAGGAAATAAAGAAACCACATACTGGGTTGCATTAGGAGAAGTGTGGCCAGCAGAGCAAGGGAACAGTCTGTCTGTTTGGACTCAACACCTGAAATCATGCATCCATGCTATTCAAGGGTAGAGTTGTGAAGACCACCTTCTTTGTAATGGAAACTGAAGAGCAATGGTTACAAGCTGTGGCTGGAGGTGTTCAGGCTGGACTTAGAAGAAATGTGCCCGATGAGGGCAGTGCAGCCTTGGAGCAGTGTGCAGAAAGGTGGTGAGATCTCAGTTCTCACCTTTCCTACCACAGCCATTTCCATCAATTTTTATGATTCTAAAGTCTCAGCACAAAAGTCACAGGCTGTGTTCTCACCCACACGTCACTGAAGTCACTGTTGTTTCCCATTATCCTGAGGTGCTCTAGGGGAAGGAGAGGTACTATAAGCTGTTTTCTTCACATTTTTCCAGCTGGTTCCAGGATGGTACGTGTCCTGTCAGAGACTAAAAGGGTGTAGAAGTTAGTCCCTAAAATGCCTTGTTAAAGTACTGAAAGTTAACTTTCTGTCAGCATTCTTCTATAGAACCTGCTACAATCCTGCTACCTTTTACCTAACTTGCTGTGATCCTAGAACACAGGTCACTTGATCCTCCCTTTTCCAGCCCATCTCAGACCTGTGTATCTGATTACAATCTCATTCTGCAATGTCACCCCTTCTGTTCCTCTGAGTGGTGATGTGAGCAGCTACAGGGATGTGCCAACAGTCTGTTGTTTCCAAGTCTTAGGTATGATAATGGATAGCCCAGATGCCACTCATCCAAATCCTTAGCTTAAATAGTATTTAGGAGGATTTCCTTCCACTGATTGTTAGTGGAGTTGCCAACAAAGGCCAATGAGGGAACAATTTTTCCTTCTGAATCTCCTGACAACTTAAAATTCTTGGGATGCATCTCTTAAAGGAGAGGATGTTCTTAAAAGGACTGATGAGGTTAGGAGCTCTAGATTACCTTCCTCCCACTGCCCCAGGCTCTTCATCTGATGTCAGGGAAACTTAAAGGAGCTGCATCTCAGCTACTTACCTAAAAATACGAATAACACAATTTCTCTGATTATAATTTTCTTAAAACAATCTTTTTTCTACCTATTTATGAAGCCTATCACATGGGGCTGTGCTCTTATAAAGAACATGAAAAGGCATAGCACTTTGAATAAATAGCCTTTATGTGTTACTAGTTTGTGTATGGATATAAGGGAACTGAAAAGCTGCAATTATCATACTTTGCACCAATTTAATTTTCTATAGATATTATTTTAACAAGATGTTCTTTTTTTATTTATTTTGCCTAGGATTTGCAGGTGTTTGTAATGCCAAAACAAGATGCTGAAAGCTCAGATAATTGCAAGATAATTACAATAAAATGGGCATTACAATAAAGTGAGTTAATGTGTCTGTTTCTGTTTTTCATCCAAGAAAAACAATTCCATAGAAATTTTACTGCATGATCATAAATAATCAGCATTAGGCTTATCTCTCCTTGGTCAGAAGGTTTAGCAACATGTGTGGGTGTTTATATGTGTGTACATTCATTTTTCAAAATGATTGCTTATCTATTCAGCCCCAGGATATGTAAATTGGAATCTCTTTTTCCTTCATGAGACATTTACAATAGAAATGTCAGGAAGAAGCAACAGGTCCTTACCATTCATTCCTTCGGCACAGTGACAATGTGACAGTGTTCAGAGCTCTGCACCTGCAGTTTGTACAGGTTATACTACAACATCTTATTGTTTCCAAAGCTCCAGATCCCTGTGACCTCTGCTTAGACCCTTTCTTCACAGGCTCAAAGGAAAAATGAACTATCAGCCTTGACCTCAATATAATTGTAAGATCTCTACTTCACCTCAAGACCCTGAGTATAATTGAGTCCCATCCTTCAGCTGTCAAGCTGCAACAACCAGTTGGGAGTTTTACCTTAGTGCACAAAGCTGAATGTGTTCTGGACTTTTTCCTGACTTCCTCAGAAGCATCAGAGATGGATTACACTTGGGGACAGTAAAGGACAGTCCAGTGTGTGTGAGAGCACAGAAAATCCGTCTTTGATGATTTTCTAGTCAGGCATGTTCATATGCCCAAGTTCAAGTGATTGCCGTAATTTGTGGTTGAGGACAAATTTACGATTGGGTGGGACAGAGCAGAATTCATGATTACTTTAATTTTCCTCTGTTCAAGAAACACAGTTTGCCCACTTGGACTGACTGGATTTATCTGAACAGTTTTCAGCCAGTGCACAGGGTTTGGTGTTTAGTCTCTCCTGCTCTTTCTTGGGACACAGGGAATAAAAAAGACCTCACTGGACTCTCTCAGCAATGTTAACTTGCTCTTCAGGTCATCACGCTTAGGGGATCTTCTCTTTTCAGAGATTGAATAAATACAGTCAGCTCTGGGAATCATAGACCATTCAAGTGTGGGCTGAAGTTCCCCTCTGGAGGTTTCCCGTCCAACTTCCTTCTTGAAACAGGACTATAATCATGTAAAGTAGGTTACATGTGCCCCTGTCTCTTCATGTTTTGGAAAACACTGAGGATGGAGAGACCACCATCTCTCTGCACTGCTCTCTGGATAAAGAAATTTTGCTGAAGTCAGTCTGAACATCTCAAGCTGCAGTTTGTGGCTGTTGCCTTTCCCTGGATCATCTTCTGCTGCCAAAGTGGTTCCATCCATTTTGTAACTCTCTTTCATGGACCTGTAGGTTGCTGTTATGTTGCCTCTTTTTCTTTTTGCCAGACTCAACAAGCCCAACTCAAGAAGTTTCTTCTTGTAGGCAAAGTGCTCTGGACTTGTGCTTGGGAGCTCTTTGCCGAACTTTCTGCAGTTCCTCTGCTTTCCTTTTGAACTGGGAAGGGGTCAGAAAATTGAATGCAATATTCCAAGTGTGCCCTCACAGGTGTCAAGTCTACAAACACTGACATCCCTTGGTCTGCTTAGGTACCTTTCACAATGCAGGCCACTGTGTGTAACCCTGTCAGTCAGTCACTTCAGTCAGTCAGAGAGCTTCAGCTGACTCTGTTGAAGGCAATGACAAACCCTTACCTTGTAGAGTTTGTGCCCTTATTAGAGACTTTGTCTAGGCTGTGATAAATCCAGCACCAGGATGACTCAGTCTAGCAGTGCAGGGGGATCTACATCTTGCACTTTACCATTTATTGATTAGTTAGTTAGATACTCTCAGGGTCTTTGTGTATGTGACTCATTCCTCATGAAGGAGTGCTTTTGCTAAAAAAGGATGCATACCCACGGTTGTACAATAAATGGGTGGTCTTAGGCTTGAGAACTAGCAGTGAGATTAATGGCTGGTGAAATAGCCCATCTGTTTTTAAAATCAAGCTACCATGCCATATTTGTCCTCAGACACATTGAACCCTATGGCTTGAGTGTCTGGCAGATAAATAATCATCTCTTCCTTCTAAAGTCTGGTCATCAGTTGTTATTGTTTAATTTCATGGTCTATGCCCTGGTTTCCATGCAGTGATACAAAAGGCAACAGGGGAGCTGAGAACAGGGAAAATGCAAAGTAGCCTGAAAGAGAATTACTGTACATACAAGTCTTGGCTTGCCTGAATTACCTATGTAAAATCCAGACATGGACAACACCCAAACAGCAAAGACGTGTGCCCAGAATTTTTGAAATGACAGAATAAATTTATTTTTTTTGCTAAGCAGTAATTGTTTGCCTTTCTGTTTGTACATTCTGGGCCTGTTCTTCAATTCACAATCTGTTTTTCCCACAGCATAACTGTGTCATTAACAAATTAGAGCAACGGTTCAGCCTTTTTTCATTGCTCAGTCTGTGGTTGCCAAACATCATCAACAGGTCATGATTCCTTTGAAGAGATGGCACCAGAATGCACACAGATTTCCAGCAGAAGGTACAGGCCCTGGCACAAGGAGCACCACCAGTTCCTGAATGAGAAATCCAGAGCTGTCTCCAGGATCTCTCAGGGTATTGGATCTGCTGTCCTCTTCCCTTTGCTGTGGCCTTACTCCAGGGCTCTGTGTGCTCAGTTTTCCACTCACATCCCACCCTGTTTAAAGATGAGTTAATGAGACTTCAGCCTGTCTGAGCTGTTGTGAATCTCAATTAATTCATATTTGTAAATAAAAGGAAATAACCTCATCTCACTGAAGAGGAAGCTGGAAGATCAAACCATGCCAATAGTTTTTCTTCCTAGGCCAAGCAGTGCCTCTTACCTATACTTTCACAATCTATATTGAGTGTGCAGAAGCTGCAGAAAATCTGGAGGGTTTCATTCTGGCTGAAGGGCCAGTCTCGTAAGTTGTACCAGCTGAGCCACCCTTTTGGTGTCCCTGGATGTCTCCCAGTCCACTGGGGCCATGTGGGCACTCTGCAGGCAGGAGCCATGCTTCATGCACAGAGAGAAAGTACAGAGGAGCATGGATGTATCTGAGCATGCCCAGGGGATGCTGCAAACCATCCCAAGCATCAGAGGAAAACACTTGGAAAACACTGAGGATGGAGACCTGCACCTCTTGGAGCAAGACAAAACAGTTGGACCAGATCCTGCTGCAGGTTCCTACCAGGATTCTCATGTACCAGGCACAAGCATGACCATGGGTAAAGAAGCATATGGTCACTATTCATCCCCTTGGAGCTGCTTGGACTTGACTGTGGAAGCAGAAATGGTCCTTAAAAATCCCCTGCAGTCTTCCTCAGCTTTCCAGCGAGTCCTGTCACCCCATGTCCCCCAGGAGCAAGCTTTCCTGCTCCTCCTGCCAAGCTTTCCTGCTCCTCCTGCCCTGAGGGCTGTGCTGACATCCTGCCCAGCAAACCCCTGCCTGTTTTTCCACTCTTATTTAGTTTACTTTGTGCTAAAAGTAATGTTCCTCATATTTACAATGCAAAATCCCCCTCAGACAGCACCAAAATACTTGACTCAGGAGCCCTGTATATGGGCAAAGGGATTGGGAGATTTGGAATAGACATTGGCACAGATGGGAATGATGGGAAAGGTATTGCACAGCTGTGGTCTGAAACCTCAGCTTAACACTGGCTTCTTTAAAATCATAGAATCATTTAGGTAGGAAAAGACCTTTAAGATCATTGAGTTCAAGCCACCGTTAAACTACGTCCCTAAGCACCACATCTACACTTCTAAAAAATCCCTTCAGGGATGGTGAGTCCACCACATCCCTGGACAACCTGTTTCAATACTTGATAACCCTTTCAGTGAAGAAATATTTCCTAATATCTGATCTAAACCTTCGCTGGAGCAACTTGAAAGCATTTCTTTTCATCCTGTCCTTGAAAGAAGAGACTCACACCTCATTACAGCTCCTCTCAGGTAATTGTAGAGAGCAGTAAGGTCTCCCCTAAGCTCAGACAAGTTCCCGTGTCTGCTGTGCCCAAGGCAGCTGAGGGAGTCCCGGGAGCCGAGGGGCAGGGAGGTGACATCGCAGGGGACCGCGGGGCTGGCAGGTGGCAGTGGCAGTCAGGGCTGAAGAGCTCGGCAGCATCAGCCTCTGTCCCCACTGCGGCTGGGCAGGACAAAGAGCTGAGACCCAGGAATGGGGTGGGTTGTGCCCAGGGAGCAGTTTCACTGTGCTACAATGGACAGCTGCATGCAGCCCCTGCCCACCCAGAGCCGACCTCCACTTACAACAGAAAAGCTCCTTTTGGGGCAGCAGACCGAGTTCAAACACCTCTGGCTGTACAGACAGATGCCAGCTCTGGAGCAAGGGAGAGGGCAGTCCTGGGGCTGGAAGTGAAATGATAAAAGGGAACAAGTCCTTGCCTCTGCAGTAGTGGCCTCCTGGTTCCTGTGTCCATCTGTCCCTATGTCTGTACCCCAGGCACCCACAGTACAGCACCCACCAGAGCCACCTGCTGAACAGCACTGGGGACACTTCTCTTGGGCTGCAGCAACTGCCCTGGGATGGGGGATTCTCCCAAGGGCCATGGCTTTTTGTCTTGAAGCAGTAGTGGTTAGAAAGGAAGGCAGCTTTCAGGCTGAAATCAGGATGAGTCCTTGTGAAGTCAGGCAAATGCATGGAAACTGAATTATTCATCATTGTATTCAAAACATATCCCTCACCCTGCCATTTTGGAAATCCAGATAAAACGCTTTTGTGCTGGAGTTGGATACCCCCAGAGGTAGTTTTGTAGTGCATTTTAAAATCTTGGCTCTTTGTCTTGTCTTGAGATCAAAGCCAGTTGAGAAGCAGGAGCTGCCTCCTGGAGCAGGCAGGACCTTGCTCTGCTGAGCTCAGGGCTTGCTGGAAACCCACAGAGTAAAACTCAAGGCTCAGGTTGTGTAACTGGGCACAAAATGAATCTGACTTTTTCATTATCCAAAGTGAGTGCAAACAGATAAACACAGGGGATAATGGGGAAGAGTTAATTACATATGTCTTTTCTGCAGATGGATTTTGGGTGGAAGAATGTTATAATTTATTTAAGATGTGTTGGTTCCTAACACAAAGAAGCTGTAGCTGAGTTAGGACCTGCATTTTGCTGTACATATGCAGAAGCTCCCTCAAAAATTAAACCATTTGCCAGAGACCATCCCAGCATAACTCTGCTATACAATGCCTGCACTTGCAGAAGAAACACATCCGTGTTTTTCAGTAGATGCAGTTTACACCCTGGAACCCCAATTACTGTGCATTTCAATGGGCTTTGCAAAGTGTGACCCATGGAAATGCTTTGTGGGATAGTGCTCCCTCCAGGAGTGTTTTCTCAGAAGAGGTGGGACTGGCAAACAAGCTCAGTTTTCCTTTTCCAGCATTCCCTCAGGTAGGACAGCAGAGGAGCACATTCCTCCTGGGACAGAATAAAAACAGAGCTGTAAGTCCAACAGCCTTGGACATGGATACAAGGATGTATCCCCTTCCCCTGCATCTCCTGTAGGGAATATCTTGTATGCTCATGACATGTCAGCAGCCACAGAGATGTTTTCTATGGCTTTGAGCAGAAATGGAGATAATCTAACCTGTATCATATATCTTTCAAAGGAAAAAATACGTGTAAAGCACTATACCTACTCTAGCTTGTAAGAAGTTTTAGAAAATAAAGTTCAAAAGGGCAAAAACTTTGGCTGATGATTCTGACAATGTTCCAGGCAGATGTAGTCAGTCATGAATGGCATCAGCAATAGCTAATTAATTCCTAAAAGCACTTTGAATATTAGCAGGTTGCTTCAACAATTGTCTCTTTGTTACTACTCAGAGAAGCAATTTCTCCAGGGTTATTTTATGTTCCATTTTCTGTCTTTTCACAAGCCAATGTCCTGAGACCTATGTTGCCCCTGAGATATTGACCATCCTTTCCAAAGGAGGATCCACACTGTCCATAGCACTATTTTAGCATTTTGTGGGTGTGGCTTTGGCTTAGATTGGCTGGGGGGTGTAAGGGAGGAACAGGTACAGCCACCAGTAAAGCAAGAAAGTCAACCTGATATAAACCCTGCATCATTAAGTACAAAGCCTTAAAATCCTCCCCCACCCCCACTGTCACAGAATTGCCATACTGGGGGCAGACATGGCCAAACTGCCCCTCAGTTCCTGCTGTGGTTCTCCCAAAGCCCAGTGCAAGACACACAGGTCTCTCTGAACTCCTTCCCCCAAGTGAATCTCACCCTGGTCATGTCCCAGACGTCCATCTATGAAAACACAGCCAGATCCAGCCCTTGTCTCTCACAGGCTGAGTGGGTCACAGGAAGTTTTCAGTCTGATGCATCTCCAGGGATGATGGACAACAAATGGGATCCAGATGTGTCCTCCAGCACAAGGCCTTGCTTTTGGAAGGAATTTCCCCAGATCTTTCTCCAGATTTTGCTCTCAGGGTTTATTTCATGTAATGTACAGCCACCTGGCTTCCCTCCAGCTGCCAGTCATCAGCATTGGCTTCCCAGGGGTAAAAGCATGTCAAAATTTTGCCTGGTCCTTTCCATTGCCACAGTCTGCTACTGTCCATCCCCTAAACCCAGGCAGTGGAGTGGCCTGAGCTGTCCTGAACACCCCACACCACTTCAGAAAGCCAACCACATCCTGGGATACATCCAAAGCTGAGTGCACAGCAGGCCAAGGGAGGGGATTCTACCCCTTTCCTGTACTCTGGTGAGATCTTAACAACACTCCTGCAACCAGCTCTGGGGTCTCTAGCATGGAAGGCCATCAACCTGTTGCAGTGAGGCCAGAAAAGGGCACAAAAATAATCAGAGGACTCAAACACCTCTCCAGGCTAGGAGAGTTGGGGTTGTTCAGGCTGGAGAAGAGGTTTCAGGGAGACCTTATAGCAACCTCCAGTACCAGGGTACTGGAAGATGAGGCCAAACTTTTTAGTAGGGGCATGTTGCAGAGGGACATAGCTTGTTGCTATGGTTTTAAACTGAAATAGGATCATCAGCTGTAAGGAAGAAAGCTTTTACACTAAGTTGAGAAATAATGGCATGGGTTACCCAGAGAGGTGGTGGATGCCCTACCCCTGGAAATATTCAAGGTTAAGCTGAACAGCAACGTCAAGTTGCTCTGATCAACCTGATCTAGTTGAACATGTCCCTGCTCATGGCAGACAGCTTGGACTAGATGGCTTTTAAAGGTTCCTTCCTGTCCAAACAGCTCAGATTCTGATTCCAATTCTGATTCTGATTCTGATTCCAATTCTGATTCTGATTCTGATTCTTCCTTGGGGGTCCACAGCACACAGCCTGCATTTTGTGAAGAAAACAGGGCACAGAGTCCTGGTGTATTGACACAAAACAAAGCTTAAAACTCACAGAGAGCAGACAGTGGAGCCAAGAATGGAGCCTGGGCTCCTTAAAGCCTCCCTGCACCAGAAATGATGATGAAACATTTATTGATTGCAATGAAGCATTACTGCTCTGAGAGAGCTAAGGGAGTCCATATGGCTCAGTGTTTCAAATCCTTTGCCTCAATATTTTTCTAGCTACAAAAATGTACGTATTTTTTCTCTCAGGCAGACATTTGGCAGCAGAGTTAAGTGAACTCTAAGGGCTGTTATAACTTAGACCCATCTTTGGGAGCCCAGTGATGCATGAGAAAGAGCTCTGTCTTTACAAACTCCTAAAAGCACATAAGACTACTGCATACTGCTTTTCCATTGGGACTTACAGACAACTTCCAGCAGGATCATGGGTTAGGCTGTGGGCAGCTTAACATCAGTGCTGTGTCATCTTGTCTGTTTATTTGGTGAATTCTGATTTTCATAATTAATGCAGTAGAGAAATTCAACAGAGAATTCACTTGTGGGAAGGAAATATGTCTGGGACTCTGAGGTTGAGGAATTTAAAACAAACTCTCTTTCAATAAAAGCAACCCATTAAGAGCCTCTTGATTATATATTTGACTATTTCAATTTAAAATGCTAGTTAAAAAAAAGTAAATAAAATATGCTTCAGTTCTGCAAATTAAATTTTTTCTCAGTTAAAGTCCATTGAGAGACACCCCCAGGGTAAATTTCCCCCACATCTCATTTCTGCCCTGGAGTGTTTTGTTAGCAGTCTGAGTCATCCAAAGCTCCTGAGTTAATTTCTGAATTTCATAGCTGATATCCCACAGCTGAAGCACGTCAGTGATTCAGAAAAACGCTGATTAATACGAAGCGGGAGGAAGTCGGGCATTGCTGTTTGGCCCTGCTCGCCTCCCCCTCTGCGGGACCAGGCCTGGCTTTCTGCAGGTCCCACACCATGCTGGCACTGGGGATCTGCGTGTGGAGCCACAGCAGGGGTGTGAGGATCCTGCCCCATCCCTTCCCCATCCCAGCAGCCGGGCAGCAGCTGCCCTTTGAGCGCATCTGCAGAGGCAGCAGCCGGGATGTCTGCAGCACCTGTGCCCATGTGAACCTGGTCAGCGCTCCTTTGCTCATGCTACAGATTGTCATTAGCTTCATCCTTTCCTGGAGTTCCACTCCAGCCTCTCCAGCTTGTCCTGGCCCTGCACAGAAGGTTCTCCCACAGCTTGTTGCTCCTGTCTGCTGGAGCAGCACCGTGCTGGGTTGGGAGGATGAGGAGGAGACATGGGGCACTCACACCAGAGCCTCATATGGTGACAAATGACAGTCCATAGCCAGCATGCTCAGCCGGCATTTCTCCATTCTCTGCATGTTGATGTGGTGCTAAGGAGCTACACACACCAGCAGTGATGCCTCAGGCATCTGGAATTTTCAGCATTTTTGACTCCTCTGTTTTCACTTCGAACATTCAGCCAGGTTTGGGCACCAGGCAGAGGCACTGCCCCCAGACATGGAACAGAAATACTGAGACATGACAGAGTCCTCCATGAGCTCTGCACTCCCAGTCCCCAGATCCTCCTATACCTCCGGCTGGGCTTGTTTCAAATGCAGTGGGAGGTGCAAACCCAGCTGTGCCAGGGCTCTGCAGCCACTGAGAGGGTCCATGGCTGGGCCTCAGGCAGGGTGGTTCTCCTGCTGCAGTTTGGAAGATGGGCAGATGGTGCCATCAGGATGATTAACAGCACCAAAGCCAGTTTGCCAAAAGCCTATTGATTTTCCAGAAGGGTGACAAATCTTCTCCTTATGTACCAACACTGAGACTAAAGTAATCTGCTTACAGCAGGAGGGAAGTCAGCTTTCAGCATGATTTAGGGAGGGCTGGGTTGCATCCAGACACACACCAGTATGATCTTTCCTGAGTGCTGTTACACACTGCCTTAATAATTAATTAGAGATAAATAACATTTATGTTTAACACTAATTTGTAGCTGAAATAGGGCAGCAGACTAAGTGCCAAGACCAGATCCTGCACTGGGTGGATGGCTTTTCAATGAGTCAAAGGGAGTAAAGATTGTTCCAGGGCTCCTTCTTTCCCCAGGGGTCATGGTGGATGACCACATAGGGAAGCCACTGTGGTAATAGCAATGTGTTAATGTCTTTTCTTGACCGAATGAGAATCTAGGGAGATCTCTGCATAACAGAGATCAATCATCAGAGAGAAATCATCAGATGTGATGATTTGCTGTGGTCTTAAAGCAACTGGGTTATAGCCAGACATCAGCAAATGACATCACAAAACACTGTCACTATCAAGAGCACCTCCCTCACCTCTGGGTTGGTACAGCCCCTCCTGTTTGGCACTGTATGAACACAAAGCAAAAAGGCAGTGCTGAGTTTGCAATCTCATCCCTTGATCCATAGGGCAATAATCACAGAAGTGTGTCAAAAAAGACTGATAGGTGTTACCATGAGGCTTTTCCATATCTGCCTAATTATAATGGGAATCCAGCTGTTTGGGTTGTAGTGGAAGAAAATAACAAGATTGTTTTTGTGATGTTAGGTCCTGCTCATTTTTAATCCCTCACCTTCTCCTCTGTGGTCCCTGCATGAGGCTGAAGTGTTGGTTTAGTGAGGGGGACCATGGTGATGCTCTGACAACCATGGCAGAGGCTGACCAAGCCCTGTGGGTCTTGTTCTCCAGTTGTTGGGAAAGAAGCCAGTGTGCTCTTTCCAGTGAGACTGGGATGAAGAGAAGAAAAAGTCTGAGCTGAGTCTCTCATATTTTCAGAGCATCATCATCTGTTGGCAATTTACTATTGATGCAGCTTGTACCAGGTTTACAGCAGGTCACTGGAAATGTATCTGGGCCCATTCATTGTTTTTAAAAGCAAAGCAATGCTTAAGTGCAACATTAATTTAAATTTACCTTCCTGCAGAAAACTGGACAGGGAGCCTTCCAAAAGATGTATTTTTATTATCTCTCTCTCCTACCTTTGGTCGTTGATAAATATTTATTTATGCTTTAACCTGCCAAAGGCTTTAAGCACAGCTACATTTCACTTCCCTCCAGGGTAAGTGTTGGCAGGCAGCATGATGGGCACAGCCTGTGGCACACCCAAAATTGTCTTCCCATGGTGGCTGGGGAGCGTGACTAAACCCTGGAACCACAGGAACATGTGGGTCAGAGGCGGTGGGGGAACCCCAGAAACCCCCAGCAGGGGACAGGAGCCCTGGTGCAGCCCCTCTCAGGGCTGTCCTGGGCAGTCTCAGCCTGGGACACACCTGAGCTACAGGGAAAGGCTGTGTGGGCTGAGAGGGGAAGGGGTACAGGACACAGTGTGGGACACAGAGAAGGAGCATCTTGGAATTACATAAAACTTACTATGGGACCTTTAGAGGAGGAACAGTGCAGAGGGAAAGGGAGGTATCTTGATGGTTTGGAAAGAAATAAGGGTGGAAAACCACAACAATAAGGGGACCAAAGGGGCCAGTGGCATGTCAAGGGTTGGCTGGTTGCTTTGGCTGGTCATGCTCTGCACCTGGTCAGAAGGGCTTGTCTTCTCATTGAACTCTACTTCAGAGTAGAGTTTCATGGGTGAGAGACTCTGCTCTGTGTGCACTTGTGTGTTGGGGGTCTAGGTGAATCACTGGTGAATGTCAAGCTGTTGTAACAGGTGAGTAGGATAAAAGGCTTTAGGAGACAGATATCAAAGAAGCTGTAAGGCTGGTCTGGATGCACTAGAGATCTGTGTGTTGGCTACTGGAGGGACCAGGGGGTCCTGGACAGCTACGGGGGGTATTGTGGGACCTGGAAGTCAACTGAAAGACCTGACTCTGTGTGCCTGTGCAAGAGCCAACTGGAGACAAGAGGATTCAGGGATAAGCTATGCTGTAGACTTGAGTGTCTCAGGATAGTGGCTGGAGGAATCCACATTGTATAGATGTCCATATAAATCTATATCTATATCTAATCTATATCTACATCTACATCTAAATCTACATCTACATCTATATCTCTATATCTATCTATCTATCTATCTATCTATCTATCTATCTATCTATCTATCCATATTCTATTAATGGGCTTTCATCATGAACTGCCAGAGAGCAGAACAGGATGAGCTTTTGGAGCTGTTTGTGTTTTTGTGTTTTTTGAGTGTTTCTGTGGAACTGATCACACGTGTACCCAGATATGTGTTGAGTGTGTTTGTGCTCATGTGCCCCCTGGGAACACACACTGAGCCTGACTGCCAGCTGGCCCTGGGGCCAGGGACCTGCAGCATCCTTGCCTCTATTGGGCCACTGGATTTGTCAGCCTGTGACAGTGACCTGTTCCCTTGGGCCTGCAGTAGGGTGGGAGCCAAGGATAGTCTCTGACAAGACTATCCTACTGCCTGAACAAAAGAGTTAAAAGGGAGAAAGTGCTCCTTTTAATGTTTTCAAGATTACAAACTCCCCTTCAGTCAAGGCTGGATGATGACAGACAGCTAAATCCCCCATTCTCAGCACCCAGGCATATCCACCTTGCAACACTGCTTGTCTCAGCCACACCTGAGCCATCAAAGTTGCTCCCAATGGTATCAAACTGCTCAGAAACAAGTGATGGGTGTGATTTGTGAACTGAATGTTTGTCTACCAATCTGTCCCCTCAACAGGCACAGCCTGAGGGATGTGCTGAAAGTCTCCTCCAAAAGCTGTGTCACCCTGACACAGGAGGTAGCTGGCATAAAGCATGTGTTGGGCAACTGAGCAGACTGAAACGTGAACACATCAAGAGTGCAGAGTAGTTCCAGTGATGGACAAGTCCACTAGCAGTGATGAAGCTTTCAAGGCCTCAGGGACACACAGAATTTAGTTTCGGGAAAAATTTGCAGTCTTTCTTCCTTTTCATATGCTACTCTGAGTTGCTGTGGAGGAATACCATGATCCAGCCCTGTATCTCCAACAAAATATAATAACAAATTACAGGCTCTTGTATCACTTTGACATTCTCCAAGTGATTGCAGATGCACAAGATGATGAATTATTTAAAACAGATGCAGTACCTTTCATAAAATGAATTTGATTTAGTGGCAAGACATTATGAAGAAAACTGAGACAAAAGCCTAAGAGAATCTGTTTTCATAAAACAGAACATGCTTCCTGTCTGAAGATAATTTTGAGTAAACAGATGAATTAGCAGGTAGACTAATAGATAGATTGTCCACTAGGAAGACCTATTTACAAAAGAAACTAATACAAAATGGAGAATGTCTTGCTAAGCAAGATATATTACCCTCTCTCCATTGCATCTGCAAATCAGGCAATGGAAAGGAAAGAAAGAACACACGGGGCTTTTTTAGTTCCAAACTGCTCCTTCTTCCAATGCCATGTAGTGGGTGCTGTGCAGGTAGGTTTTTGCTAAAGTACTGCTGATATATCACTTTGTAGATGTCTCTGAAGCCTACAGGTTCTTCCTACATCTCTGTACAAAACACATTCTAGATTGTCATGGATTTTGTGGCTTATCATGGTCTGCAGAGTTCGACTGGGGGAAGTCAGGTCCTTTATCAATTGGGGTCTGGAGGAGTTGTTTGAAGACATGAGTGTCCAAGAGCTTTTCTGCTTTAGCCCAACGAAGTCAGCTTTTCTACAAACCTTGCCTTGATGACATTCTTAAGCATGCAGGCCACTGTATTTCCTATTTCATGGAATGCATAAACTATCTTTGCAATGAAAGTGGAAAATTGCTCTCACATACTGCTTTCTTATTGTTACGTACTGACTTTATTATTTATTTATTCTTATTTCTACTGAACACATCAGTATCATTTATTTGCATATTTGCTTCGCTGAAATCCCAAATTATACAGTATAACATCATATTCACCTAATATAGTATGAATTCCCCTGCTGTTTCAATTGGACAACTGTGGTGATGGGGAGCAAATAGTGTATTTCATCTTAGAAATGGCCCTGCTGAATGATATATGAACTTCATTTAATTTCCATCTTCTGTTCCATAGTACTTCTTTCCTTTGTTTTTTATTTTCCTTAATAAATACTCATGTTTAATATTTAAATACACAAAAATAAAAAAAAAAGAAAAAGAAAAGGTTAATAAACAGTTTCCTCTCCCTCTTTCTTCTCTTTTCCCCTCCAACTCTGGCAGCATGGCTTATATTAGAGGAGAGCACTTTGGCTCAAGCTTAGCCTGGTATAAGCAAACCGCTGGCAGTTTGCTTCTGTGTGGATTCATCACTATTAATTTTTGTTCCAAGCTTAAGATTTGGGCACGTAACACTTTCCAAGTATCAGTCTCCAACAGGCTTTCTAGCTCTTCAATGGCTAATATCTGAGTTTTTCCACAGCTAGTGTCTGATCTCTTCACATGAGTGAGAACACTAGCCATGCCAGCAGGCCTGCTGCTAGGAGCCCAGTATCACTCACTGGAGTCTGCAGAGGATCCTGGGGACACATTGCTAAGTGAGAAAAGTGAACGAGCACCCCTCGAGCTCTCTGCTGACAGGGGATATTGCTCCTTTACAGCTACCTGGCAGTGCAGACGTGCACAGCCTCTTCTGTACAGCCACACACATGGAGCCTTGGTGGAATAGAAAAGCAACCCCAGCTACAGATACCTTAGGATAATAAACTGACTGCTGGGATATATATATGCCCTTCTTTCTGGATCACAGAACAATGCCTAACACAGAACAGGAAACTATCTTTTTCTATCTGTTTTTCTTGGAAGACAGATGCCTTAAAATATGGACTCTGGCCAAATAAATTTATAAGCCACATAGTAAACATCTTTTGAACAAGTCCTCTGAGACATAGAGGGAGATCATTGTTTTTTTGATAGAAGTGGCAAAAAAAGTGAATCTGTACAGGTTAGGCAAAGATGATTAAAAACCTCCCCTGAGTTTCTCTTTTCCAGTTGCAGAGGAGTAGACAGTGGAAATGGATTGCCAACTTTCTATTTCCCATAAAAAGCCAATAAAAAGGTTAATGTTAAGAAACAGAAACTAATGTCAGTGTAACAACAGTTTAATTCAGAGATATGACAATGAATATATTACAGACAGATATTACAGTGAATACTGGGAGTGAAACCAGTTACCCCTATTTTGAACAAAACACCCTTCTGAGGAAAGCACTTATTTATTTAGACTAAAACAGACACCAGCCCATTTGCTGCCCAGTGTCCTACTAAGCATCAGGTAGTGTGGGCCTGATTCACCCAAGTGGTCTGAACTTTCCAGGTAGGGGGAGCAGTAAGTGCTTAGAATCTTAGAAAAACTGTCATTCTCCAGTTCAGTGCTTGCACATCAGTCACCTGAGACACCTGTGCTCTTTAACTTATCTGCAGACTAATCCTCCCCACCCACACATGCACACACAGGATGGGAATAACAATTTAAACCTATCTACATAAACACAGCTCTTTGAAAGGCTCTATTGATGCTACTACCTGAATCAGGAGAGCACTTATGCACAGAGCACAGGCACACCCAAGTTGCATGGGAGGAAGAGTTTTAAAGTTTGGGTACAATATCAGGTTGCATGCAGGGGATTATTACAGACAGGGGGGAAAGGAAATTGAGATTAAGAATGGCTCAGGAGACAAAAGGGAAAGAGCATGGAAAACAAGAAAAAGAAAGCTCCAAGAAGTAGATGATTCACAGTTACTTTAGGCAGCAGTTTAAGTTTCTTAGTTTGAAGATGGAAATAACACCTACTTATCACCAAGACACGGGCTGGTAATTCATGTTGAAAAGCACTGAGAGATTCTTGGAAGAAAGGTACTTTTGGAAATGTCATCCTTGAAGCATTTGTTGTTATGGCACAGTGTGATTGTGGATTTCAAACTGCTACCAAAAAGTGATGTAAAAGGAAAGCAGCAATCCATCCAATACTGAATACTTGGCCAGCCCCAACATTTCTACCCATGATATCATCAATAAATAAATAATGGTGTGAAGAGTGGGTAAGTAAAAATTTAAAGTGTCTATTTTGCTAGGTCTCTCACCTGGAAAAGCTCATTTGCAAAGTGTACAGCTCCAGGTAAAAATCAGTTTAAAAATTTGTTTCCTCCTTGGAAACTTTAATCAGACTGCCAGAGTGATGACACCAGCATCGACGAAGTCAGCAAAACGAAGTGACAGATTTCCATGTTCTCCTAGTTTACAACAGTTACAATCAATTAGCACTGTACCTTTACTTCGGGATCAGAAGGGGTTTACCTTATAATATTTCTCTGTCCATTTCTGCATTTCAGCACATGCCTTCAAACCTTGCAGTCACATTACTTGCCTGCTTCCAGCCTTGTTCTTTTAATCTCACTTCACAACTCAGCTCTTTGGGCTGCCAGGACTCAGTGCTTCTCAGAAGGGAGGAATGGGGAGTTCCACCCAAAATCTTTCCATTTTGGTCCATCTCTGTGCCTCTCTGAGATGTTCTGCTTTGGTTGATAGTGTGTCTCAGTCTCTTTCCAGATTGTTAATGACTTGCAAAGTTGACAGCATGGTTGCTGGCATTTCGTCTTCTTTATATACTCTGCCTGCAAGTGATAGGGAAAGAGAAAAAATTAACATACATTCAGATTATAAGAACAAAAAGACATAGAAATTGAAACCTAGTCTTTTTTTCTACTTTTAAGGTAGGATTTCAGTCATGAACTGGACTATCCTACTCCAGATCCAGGCTGGTTTACCCCAGTTTATTCACTTGTGCTGAAGAAGAGGTGAAGATAGCACTGCCTCCATTGTACTCTGTGCTATATATTGCATTCCTGATGCATATATGTGACCAACCCTTGGCCAGCTCTACAAATCAATCCTAGACAAAGTCAGACCTGCTCTGCCAGTCAGAAACCCGCTGCTATTAGCACAGCAGACTATTGGATACTTGTGTAGTGACACCCTTCCCTAAGGACATCCTTCAAGGAAGTGTAGGAAGGAAACTTTGTCAGCACAGCTGTTTGCCACTGAGTCTTACTACCAGAAACCTGGGATTAGATTCACTAAAACAAGTGTTCTTGTGCTCATCCCAGTGGTGCTGGTCTATGTTTCTGTCCTGGTCTCTGTGTAACTCCCTTGACTAAAAAACGTCCATAGAGAATGGTAGCTTGATCATTTCCATTTCTCAAGACTGGTTCCACATCCCAAACATAGAATTGTTCTCTTCAGCCTGTATTGGAGGTGGAGAAAGAAAGAAATCCAGCTTTCAAGTGTGATGCTTTACAGATAAGGGATGTTTTCCTCCTGTAACATATAAGCAGGCTTTATAGCACAAACAAGACAGCAACAAAGATACCTGCTTACTTTTCCGCATGATGAAATCCAACCACAAAATAATGTTCACTTCTCACAAAATTTGGCAGCACCTGTATTGTTTTTTTCTCCTCCCTTCATCATGTAATGCACTTGGTTAATGATCTCCAGGCTTCTATCATCACCTTCTTTTGTCTTGGCAGAACAGCCCAGGTAAGCATATGCCCCAATGCTGGCAGCCTAAGCTTTTCCTTCTCTAGTGTTAATTGTCTCCTTGCCTGGAGTAGTTTCTTCTTAATGCCTTAATTCTATCTTGGCAGCCACTGGAATAAAAGGTACTGTGAGGCAGAGCACTTAGATTTCTGGAACTCAGAAACCAAGGATGTTTGCTGTAAGCCAGTCCTGTCCATGAAGAAACACAATAAAATAACATCCATAGCTGTCCACTTCCTTGTGGAACACTGAGCAGAGATCTCAGTAACCGACTTTGTCCTTCCCTGACACACCCAAGAGAACGAGTTTCATCTCTTCCCCATCTACCTCTGTGTCAGTAGTGTCAGCATTGGCTCGTTGGGAAAGTGTTCATGGCACAGAGCAAAGATGAAGCATATTTTACCATGGAGGTGATCTGCAGCTGTCTCCTAAAAGCAGCCATTCCTTGAAAATAAAGATGAAGTATGAAATGACATATTCCCAGGGTTTGGAGGTTTTTTTTAAGCTTTTGTGAAGGGTAGAATGAGGAGAGGAGAGAAATTCCATTAGTTTGGAATTTCCCTTGTCTCCTTTTTTCTCTCCATACTCCTGTCTTACCTTTCTTCCTTATTTTTACCCTCCTTTAATTTCTCTGATATACAGATATATAGATTTTCTCTGATATATAGAATCTTCTGAAATTGTGACTACCTTGTTGTTGCCTAATACTATAAATAAAAAAATTAAGGTATAAGCCAAATCTGGATGTAACCAAGAGCCCTGCAGTACCCTATATTTCTGTTTTATCATCTCAGATAATGTTTATGGCCAGTGTTCAGTCCATAACAGATTGAATTATTTTAGATTGAATGACTTAATTTTGGGAGTGAGGTGGAATGTAAAACAACTATGATTTGGAAATTGAACAACTTTCCAAATCACTTTTATTGACATTTTTCCTGCCATGATCTTTTAGTGGAATTCTACAATGGCAATAGGTCTCCTGTGTGCACCCATGCTGCTTTTGCTCATAGAACAGTTATCATGTGGGAATTAAGAAAGTCTTCTCAGTCTTCATAGAGTCATGGTTAATTTATATGAAATAGAAGTTTGGTAGACTTACAGGATAGTAATTTCCATCATTTCAACCACCTTCTCTTAGATCAGTTTCTTCTAATATTGTTGGTGCCTCAGCTTCCTCAGGTCACAGTTCCCCTGCAGAGAGAACTGACCACCACACTTCAAAGACCACCATGAAGACCACAGTAATTAAAGGAATAGGTTAATGTACCTTAAAATAGCAAATCAATCTACATAGAGAGCCATATGACATCATTGTTTTTTAAAGAAATCTACTGTACTTCTGTCAATAAAGTGGAAATTACACAAATCATTAACAAATCACAACATGCTTACTTCAGAAGTTTCCTTGTTCCTATTGCAAAAGACTCATCCTGTGCCAGCACTTCAGAAGTGAGCATGCCAAACTGCCTGGAATGTGGGCTGACAGTGCTGGAGTCTGAAACAGGAGCAGACCTGCCAGAGAGACCCTCCAAACATCACTTTTCAGATCTGTTGAGCCATCACAAATAAATGAATTGCAGAATCAAAGAATGGATGAGGTGAGGAGGGGTTATTTACTCCACCCTGCCCTGCTCACAGCAGGATCAACTACAGCAGGTTGCTCAGGACTGTGTCTAGTTGGGTTTTGAATATGCCCAAGGATGGAGACTCCCCAGGCTCTGTGGGCAGCCTTTCCCAGTGTCTGACCATCCTCAAAGTAGTGGAATGAAGTACATCCACTGGGGAGATGAAAGATAAAGAACTTCCCACTGTTAAGGATATAATCTTTAACTCCAGATAGAGAGACTGAATTCCCTGATATTTTGTTGGTATTGGACTAGCAATTTTTACTGTCTTCCTGGTAGACAATGACTGCAAGGTTTCTGCAGTCAGTAAAAAACTGAGAACAAAAGGAACCAGGGGATGATAAGTTTGGTCTCTCTGCAGAGAGAACTGTTTCCAAAGGCATTATTGGTGATGTAGATATGCAACATGATTCATACAGCTACAGAAGGGTTCTTCGACTGAGGGCTTGTAGGTCTAAAAATTCTAGCCCAAGGATGAGGAACTTGTTTTATTTAATTTGAACTCAACTGGAGACAAAAAACCACTTCAATTTACTGTAGTGGTATAACTTTACTCTGCCAAACCATATTTCCTGAGTCCTGTTAAAGTATGAATTTTATAGTCTTGCTATAAGAACTAGAAAAAATTAAAACCAACAGCTTCTGACTGACTCTCTTATTCCCTGGAAGAGCAATGCCAGTGGATCCCATACAGCCATGAAAGCGTTTCTTTTTTGGGATTATGTACTTTCATGTGCACTGTACTTAGCATAAACCTCTGTATGAAAATATGCTGGTCATTTCAGCTTCTCCTGCTGTGCCTGAGCATTCCAGTTTCTACATAGATCAGTCTGGCTTGTCTGCTGAGGGCACTGATCCCAAGGGGCTCTGAGAGTTAAACTCTGCTTTTCTCCAGGTATGCTGGAAAGCAATGGGCCTATGGTGACGCACAGCAAGTGGTCTGGTTCCTAAATGTGCCAGAAATTGTTACCTTAGATATGGATGCTAGCTCTGGAGCAAGCTGCAGGGAGCCTGCAGAAACTGCAGGCCCCATAGCTTCTCAGTCCTGCCTGAGAGCTAGCCTGAGAAATTCATGGGAGGATTTAAAAACAATCCTCAAAGACAGAAAACAGCCTTGCAGGCGCTGTTTGTCTGTCCTCTTGTTTTCTTGGCAAGAGAAAGTCAGAGGGTGTTGTACACCACTGACCAGTGATGGTGATATAGTGGTTTACTAACCAATAAGAGTTTCCTTTCTGTACTTTCCGTGAACCAGTCTATAAAACAAGGCTAAAGTAATAAACTAAGGAATTCTCCTGTTCTGACTCCATGAGAGTCTGTGTCGTTCTCTACCCAGCCGCTCCTTAACAGAGCGACACTTAGAGAGACAGATACTCACCAGTTCTGCCCGTTCTCTCTCATCTCCTCAGAGCATTTCCACACTAGGCCTGTGAACTGCTCAGATTTCACTGCCTCTTGCCTTCCTCACTCTGCCGAGAAGTTTTGCCTGCATGGGGGAGCAGGATGCCTGGTGCTAGCATTACAAGCCACCATGCAGGACTCTGTGTGCCATTACAGCACACATGGCTCCCTCAGCATGTTATGCCACAGCAGGCAATGTACTTATTTGCCTACTTATTGACAAAAAGGAGAAAGATTGCCTTGCCCACTGAGCTTTCGTGCTTTTGGTACAGATCTATGCTTGAACACAAATTATCTGAGTTACAGACATGCCCTTTAGAAAATCTGTTTATCAAGAAGAGCAGGGGGAGAATATAATCTGGAAACAATCTCCAGTAATTGACAGGAATTGTCTTCTCAACAAAAAAACGCCTCTTGGATTAAATAAAAAAAGCAAAACAAAACCTGAGTTTTAATCTCAAAACCATAAGCACAAGCAATAAAAGCAAACAAGTGGTGTCTTCTTTCTCCTACTTTATGCTTGCTTCATCAATCATACAGACATATGTGGTGCAGCAGAACTAATGCTGTGCTTAGAGAGTGCACATTTTGGGATAACTAGAAGGGAATATTCAGCTTTCCTAAAGAACTATAGTTCAGCATATCATGCAGAAAATATAAAAGCTACAACATAAGTTAAAATTCAGCCCTCAAATACATTGGCTAAGTACAGATGTGTAATAACCACAGTGACTTAGATGCTCCCCATAGAGGCTGTTGCTGGAGTGTACCCCAGAACAGCGAAATGAGTGTGATCTCAGCCTGAGTTGGTGACAGGGCTGAGGCTCATGATATAAAGCTTCTGGGAAAAAGACTTATAAAGCATTTGAAACCCTTGGTCAAGGAGTTACATAGCTTTTGCTGAAGTCTGTCTTGCAAGGTGAGAGATGAAACATCAGGTGCTTTGCCTTCAGTGCAACTGTGTGGAAGACTAGAGATTTGACACTTCACTTGAAAATGAAGCGGTTATGGTTCAGACCACAACTGGGTGCTGCAAATACATGTGCTCAGTTACAAGAAAAAAATCAAGCTATGGATTTAACTTGGATTTAGCTCGACATTTGTGGAGTAATTCCTCTGCACAATTTGGAAACTGGAACCAGCAGGCAGTTTGGATGAGGCCACCCTGCTTTGAAGCCTTTAAGGAGTTCAGCAGTATGGATGTGGGACACTCGAAGCACACAGGTAATTGTCAGCAGCGCTCTGGGCAACGACAGAGCCGTGTGCTTTGAAATGGATAAGCCTCTTTTATTTACATGCCTTCCTGTGGTACAGCACAGGTAAGTCGATCACGATAATGCAAATTCTCATTTGCATTATTCCTTTTTCTATTTAAGGAAACGTTTTGCTCCTGAAAAGACAAAACTGATCACCGTGGCGTGATTCAGAAATCAGAAGTATATTTAAGCAGCACCTGTCACGCCGGATGAAGCGCTCTCAGCCCGTCCTGCTGCCGCCGCAGAGGTGGATTTTTCCAGCCGCGGATTTTTCCAGCCGTGGATTTTTCCAGCTGCGGAGCCGCAAGGAGCAGGCGCAGGGCGGTGCAGGGCGCGGAGCGGCCGCGAGAGGGCGCTGGGGCCCCGCCGTCAGCGCAGCGCGGCCGGGGCAGCGGCGGCTCCGTGCGGATTTACATCGTCCAGGGAAAATACACAGCAAATTCACTCCGGCTGCCGCTCCGAACGGCATAAACGTGCTTGGGACCGCGGGGAAAACAGCTACACGCTGCCAGTGCACCATCAGAAGGACATGGCAGCATGGACATGATTTCCACACAGTTTTGTGAAGAATTTAAGCCCGTGAGCAGTGACAACAAATTTAAAGGGATGATGCTAGCCAGAAATGTGGCTCGAAGGCCACAGGTACTGAAGAACATCCATGTTATTGCTGGATATCAGTTTGAATTTATTATGTTTATATAAAATATGCTGTACAAACCCTTGAAAGATCAAGGTACAAATTTGTCCGTCAGGGACATGCTCTTTTGACTGAGAAAAACAGATATTACAAAAATCTTGCAAAAAATTAATTTTATTTCAATGTCTAGGATTAAGCAAACCTTTTGCCCTATTAATGCACACCCCTCTGTAACAGTCTGCCGCAAGTAACTTGTCAGTTTGATGTACTCCGTGATGCATTCGCTCTCCAAGCGCGTATTTTAAAATACAATTTTTAATAACAACGGTATTGTACAAACCATTTATTTTTGTTCTATTCACTAATGTCAGTGCTGGCTAGGAAAACGGGACACTTCGGATCCAACCCCGAGAGGCAGTAGCCACAGGACATCGTCTGTGTGGGGAAGCTCTCAGGGAAGAAGCTCGGGACACCAGCCGGTTGAGCAGCGGTAGCTGCAACAGGGACCGAGCGCGTCGCTGCCGCCGGTGTCCGTGTGCCCCGGGCCCAGCCCAGCCCTGTCCAGCCCTGTCCAGCCCTGTCCAGCCCTGTCCAGCCCAGCCCAGCCCTGTCCAGCCCTGTCCAGCCCAGCCCAGCCCTGTCCAGCCCAGCCCAGCCCGGTCCAGCCCTGCCCTGCCCGCTGCTCCTATGTTCGGACTCGTGCCCTGCCCTCCCAGCAACCCCACACTATAGCGCTTTGCGCCCCTTTATTTTCCATGTTCATTTTTTCATTGCTGTGACTTCCGATCTCCCTGTAAATTGAGACCTAAAGACCAGCTCGGTTCAAGCCTGCTGCTTCTCCCGGTTTACAATTCCTCCGCTCCCTTTCGGCTGAGAGCTGGCGACAGTCGAACACGATGGATTTTTTAAGGAAGGGAGTCGAGCGCTTTTCCAGTAGCACCCAGCAGACGCTTTTATTTTACTCAACCGCCTGCAATACTCTGTGTTCATTTTGCCCGGCCTTTAAAGCAGGACCTGGGACGCAGCGGCGCTCCCCGTTCCTCTCGGTCGGCCGCCCAGACTCTTCACACCGGCCATCCCGAGCGGCAAGACCGCGGCGGGGACCGGCGCTGCCCTGCCCTGGCGCCAAGCCGGCATCCCCCGGGGCCGGGAGGGCTCAGAGCGGGCACGGGAGCTC
>NC_031770.1:103668784-103673220 GCF_001522545.3 Parus major
CCTCACTCCTTGCCTTCCCATTGGCCAGCTATATTAAGAAAGTCGCGAGCGCCTTTAAATAGCGGCGCCGGGCCGCAGCTTGCGGCAGTGGCTGCGCGGAGCCGGTCCTGGGCGGGTTTCTGCAGTGACGGTGAGAACCGGCGGCACCGCTTCCACCGCAGGGTTCCGGGACCGGCGGCGCTGTCCTGCGGCCGTAGCGCTCCCCCGAGACAGGGTACGGAGGCGCGGTGCCGGTGCGCAAAGAGAGCAGGGCGCGCCCGCCTGCCTGCGCGGGCCGGCTCGCCACGGTGCCCTGTGAGAAGCGAGAGGGAGAGGGAGGCGGCAGCCGCGGGGAGGAAGGCGCTGCCATCGTCCTGCTGCACGGCAAGGCCAGCTTGGCGAGCCTGGCCATGGCCGCCATCCGCAAGAAGCTGGTGGTGGTGGGGGACGGTGCCTGTGGCAAGACCTGCCTCCTCATCGTCTTCAGCAAGGACGAGTTCCCCGAGGTCTACGTGCCCACCGTCTTCGAGAACTACGTGGCGGACATCGAGGTGGATGGCAAGCAGGTGGAGCTGGCCCTGTGGGACACGGCTGGCCAGGAGGACTATGACCGCCTGCGTCCCCTTTCCTACCCGGACACCGATGTCATCCTCATGTGCTTCTCTGTGGACAGCCCGGACTCTCTGGAGAACATCCCGGAGAAGTGGGTCCCCGAAGTCAAGCACTTCTGCCCCAACGTCCCCATCATCCTGGTGGCCAACAAGAAGGACCTGCGGAACGACGAGCACGTGCGGAACGAGCTGGCCCGCATGAAGCAGGAGCCGGTGCGCACCGAGGACGGCCGGGCCATGGCCATTCGCATCCAGGCCTACGACTACCTGGAGTGCTCGGCCAAGACCAAGGAGGGAGTCCGGGAGGTCTTCGAGACTGCCACCCGGGCAGCCCTGCAGAAGCGCTACGGCACCCAGAACGGCTGCATCAACTGCTGCAAAGTCCTATAGGGCGTGTCTGGAGCGCGGCGCTGGGCACAGCGCCTGGGTCACCTGTTGGCAGGTGGAGAGGAGCTGGGTTACACACGCACACGGCATCTGCCTGTCCCCTCCGCTAGGGACTGGCGTGGATGGGGTGGGGGCTAAGGGCGAGGGAGCACGCTCCTTGAGCCTTGGCCGAAAAGGGTTGTGCTTGCTCAGCCGTGGGGACAGAGGGAGGGGGGGGATTGCATGCCCTGAATCTTGGGAAGAAAGTGGGGAGAAGCCTTCTCCTACCACAGGCCCCTGCGAGTTGGTCGCGGACTCAACAACAAAAAGCTGCTGAGACTGGACTGAGTAAACGTTGCACCCGGTTCTGCCCCTCTGCCAACACCTGCTGCTCCCTGCTCCCAGGCAGCCTCCTCTCTTTTGCAAGAGGAGGGCGGTGGAGCTGAGATGCTCAAAGGGACTTCTGCCTCCTGCCTGCATGTGCCTCCACCCAGGCGAGCTGGGGAAAGGGGCTGCCCCTCCCAGGCTGCCTGCAGCATCCTTGCTTCTCCCTCACGTGTTTCAGCCTGAGCCTGACCTGCTGTGGAAATTAGTGCCCTGAAGACGGAGACTGGGAGGGGAGGGTCATCCCAAGCGAAGCCTGTATATATGTTACCTTTTCTGTCTTGTGCAAACTGGGGTAGTGCAGGGGGTGCTTATTTAAAGTGAGGTGGGGAGGGGGTGCCCAGGTGGGACTTGTGTTGTGCAAAGGAATTTGCCCTGAGTGACTGATGCCTGCTGATAACAGGAGCCTTGAACTGACTCCAGATGCAGAAGCCACCAGGCCAGAAAGTAAAGCTGAACTGCCCTACTTGCTGGATATCTGCCTTCTGACAGATGAGGCAGGATGAGCAAGGGGATGGTATTGCCATACTATGATCTTGGTGCCTGCTCCTTACTTTTAATGTTGTCTCCTGCAAATGTGTTGATTTGGGTTTATTTAAAAGTTTATTTTCAAAATAAGTTACTTTGCACAACTTGGTGGATTCTCTTTTTATGTTTAAATTAAACACTCAATGCACTCATCATCTGCATACAACACTGTAGCATTGGAAACATTTTTACTCAGTAACCTCATCTGGGTCTTGTTTAAACTGATTTCAACACAAGACAATAAAACCACTGTATATTTTTGCCTTGGAAAAAAAATAATGGGTGAAAGCACTGTTACTTATGCAGTGAGTACATCAGACTTTAGTATTAAAGGGCAGTTTAAAGAATCAAGGTTTATTTAAAACTTATTTTCACAAGGTGGCCAACCTCTGTGAAAATTTTCTGTTTCTCTGGTTCAGAGAACAAATGTATCCATTTTTGTTTGTTTACTTTCTTCCCTCTTCCCTCAACAGTGGTACTGAGACTGTTTTTAATAAACTGACATGGCAAAAACTGAGATGTATATGATGTTTACATAAAACTATAGTGTATGCAGTTTTTTATGTAAAGTATTAAAAGATTCTATGCTGACACTTGTGAGAGCAGTGTTGTGATTCATGGAGACTGTCCTCGGGTTGCAGCAGTACACTTGGATGGTGAACTAGACCAGAGTTTGCCCCTTGCCAGCACATGCTTTGATTTGGCTTTTTTTTCCACAGGGTGAAATACCTGTCTGGCAGCTTTTAGAGCACGGTGGTTTTAGTTCCCTTTGGGGGAGCTGCTTCCTTATTTTTTCTGTGTGTGGCATGTTGGAAGCGTTCTCAAAAGTCAAGGTGGTGACTAATCCGTCCTTGTTGCTGTTGAGCAGGGGAAGCCTCTGGCTTGTGCTTGGGCTCCTAGGGAGCTGGTGTAGCAGCAAAACAGGCACAAAACCGAAAAGCAGCATAGCGGTAAGGGTTATTTTTCAATGAAGTATTTACATAAAAGCAGTCTTTATTAGGTCTCCCCTTTGCTTGAGGTGCATGGCTTGCTGCAGCAGGGCATGGGTCAAACGCTGCTCCATGTTGAGGCTCTCCGAAGCTGCCTGGATGCATTTCCCAATTGCTGGCCTCATTAATTCCCATGACAACATAAGCAGTCTGAGCCTCTCGGTGTGAGGGATCCCCAGCAGGGCATTGTGCCTGTCCCTTCCCTCCTAATGCCTGGGCAGGTGCACAGGGCCCTGTGCTGCTGCTTGTGGCTGTAGCTCCTGGCAGGAAGAGGTGGCCTTGTGCAAAATGTGATTGTTGCTGAACAATAAGGCCAAGGCCCAAAGTCCTGATGTCCCCTATTTTTTTTTTTTTTTTCCCTAGAAAAAACTTCCTCAGATACCTTCAAGGGAAATCTCAGGACAGGTTTCTATTTTCATAGATCTTCACCACTCCTTTTGTAGAAATATGAGAGTCAAGATTTTTCTGGTTTTGACCTATGAATATCTTCTAGGATACACATCAAAAATGTTAACAAATGTTAGCAAATACCAAGGCAAGCAAAACACATAGAGTGGCTTTTGCTCATTTGCTGACAGAGGGCTGAAGGGTTTTTCAGGCAGACTGACATAGAAATAACAGGTTCCTTGTTCAACATCTGGAAAGTCAGTCAGCCATAATGTGAAAATACTGGAGTACATGCTCAATCCATGCTGTGAGTTTATTACACTGTTTCCTATGATCCTTAACAAAAGACAGAGGCATTTTTGTGTAGCCAATTAAATCAGGATTTCTTGAAAGGTATCTAAGTCCTAGGTTTTGGGTGTCCTCAATTCTCCTGAGATTCAAATTTCAATGTCAATTCTCTGCATAGTCAATGTGTGAGTTTCTTATCTTCAATTTGAGAACATTAAAATCAAACATACTTTGAAAGAGATTTCAGTTTTGGATGCTTAAAGGGCCATGGCCAAAGAGGCCCTCATTCTTGCAGGGGCACTCAAACCCCCAGCTCTGTGCAAAGTAACACTCTTACACGTGATGCCAGCCAGTGATGTTAAAACTGCACTGGAAACCTTCTCATTAAAATGATTGCAATAGCTGAAAACCTTATCAATTCAGTTAGACTGCAGCAATAACTAATCTTCTCAAAACCCCAAAGGAGAAAGCATTAATATTTGTATTTTAAACACTGGGAAATGGGTTAGCATTGCATCCCTGTATAATTAACTATACCAATATTTTCCACTGAGGTGCTTACAAGGTAATTACATTCATTATTTCCAATTGGATCTTTGCCCAAGTCAGGGATACAGCCTCTGGCTCAAGGGGGAAAGCTGCAAGAAAGCACATTTCGGTTTTAACCGAGCACGACCTTTCTCTGTTACTTGTGAAGCTGAGTAAGCCAGCAGGGTGAGATCACTGTGGGAGTCCACCCACTGAGCTCAGATGGTGGGATCAGAGCTCTAACATCACCCCTTAACTTTGTGTCACATTGCTGGGCTTGCTTTGCTGAGGGGAAACATAAGGTGGGGCACATCCCAGCCTTCGTGACTCAGACACCCGGACAGTGGGATAGTGATGTCCCACAGTGTGTGAATGT